>NC_045949.1:20900000-21124106 GCF_004382195.2 Drosophila sechellia | reverse complement strand
AAATAAGAAATATTGCAATATTTTACTAATTCCTAATGTTTATTGAAATTGCAACGTTCATCCCTTAGAAAGACTTCTGAAAGAAGCGTATATTATTAATTAAGATACTATATTGTTAATTTAAGTTCACATTAACCTACAGAAAAAGTTTCCTTTACGGCAGCATTCAGAAATAATTTTCTATCGTTAAAAATACAAATACTTTCTTAAATAATATATATTAATATAATAAATAAAATTTTCTTGAATTATTAATGTGTTTGCTTAATTAGATCAGACCTTTCATGCATATTTTCAAATAATTTGTTCGGAAATCAATCGATTTCCTCGCCATATATGCATTAGCCTCGATGTAGTCAAATAAATAAATCAAATAAAAAATAAGAAGCAACAATTTTTTATTATCCTTTGTTATGTAATAGATATTAAATTCCCCAACCAAATTAACCAATTTCCATGCTGAATTTTAGATAACTTTTATTTTTTACAGACGTTTGAAGGGACAGTGTCAATTGTCGCGTACGACCTCTTCAATAATATTTCCAACTTAAGTTAACACATAGAAAAAAATATAAAAACAGCTCATTTTATTTTATTATTTTCTGTTATTTTATAAATATTGCTCTCATCAATGTAATTTCATTATTTCCAAACTGTCTTTCGCGTAATTTAGATTTTTTTTAGGTGTTTAAAGTTCAGCGTCCCTTGCCACGACACTTTTACTGCTAGTTTTACTGGACGTTAGCATCAAGAACAAATAAAAAATATTTATTATTGTAATAACCTCTTCTTGAATTTAATAATAAAAATAAGATTATTTTGATTCTTTCTCTGGCAGAATTACTATTTTTACGTATGATTGAAGATATTAATATAATAATAATAGAATATGAATTTTGTTCTTATTTGTTTTTATTTTATAAATAGTCGCAACAGAAAATTTTATCTCATTGAAAAGGACCGATTATAGAGTACTACACTGCAAGTTGATGCCCTGTCAGCTTAAGCACGCTCGCCGCGAAATGCGTCGCGCTAACTGGATGTCTTTGGGCATAATGGTGACACGCTTGGCATGAATGGCACACAAGTTGGTATCTTCGAAGAGACCAACTAGGTAGGCTTCGCTAGCTTCCTGCAGAGCCATAACCGCCGAGTCTGGAATCGCAAGTCCGTCTTAAAGTCCTGGGCGATTTCACGCACCAGACGCTGGAAAGGCAGCTTGCGGATTAGAAGCTCGGTGCTCTTTTGGTAGCGACGGATTTCACGCAAGGCCACTGTTCCAGGGTAGCGATGGGGCTTCTTCACACCTCCAGTGGCTGGAGCACTCTTGCGAGCGGCCTTTGTAGCCAGTTGTTTGCGTGGTGCTTTTCCACCAGTCGATTTGCGTGCAGTTTGCTTGGTACGAGCCATTTGGGTTTCACAAAATTTCACCTTCACTACTTCACGTTTAAAAACACAATAAACGATCAGAGCATTTGCTACCTACTTATATAGCAATCGTGGATGGTGAAAGAAAGAGAGAAAAACAGAGGCCATTTCATTTGACGACCGAAGAACGAAACGAACATATCGTTCGTACTCTCTCGGGTTTTTGTCGTTTTACCTATAATAAGGGGCACGCCGAAACGTTGAATTTAGTTCTTTAGTGACTTTCGTGCTGTGTGTGTATAATAGTATAAAACAGTGAAAAATGACTGGTCGTGGTAAAGGAGGCAAAGGCTTGGGAAAGGGTGGCGCCAAGCGTCATCGCAAAGTGCTGCGTGATAACATCCAAGGTATCACGAAGCCTGCTATCCGCCGTTTGGCTCGTCGAGGCGGTGTGAAGCGCATATCTGGACTCATATACGAGGAAACGCGTGGCGTTCTGAAGGTTTTCTTGGAGAACGTAATTCGTGATGCCGTCACCTACACCGAACACGCCAAGAGGAAGACTGTTACAGCCATGGATGTTGTCTACGCTCTGAAGAGGCAAGGCCGCATCCTCTACGGATTTGGCGGTTAAAAAAACTGTAAATTCTGTACCCCTATTAAGCAATCGGTCTTTTCAGGACCACTATTTAGTTTTTAAAAGGAGGAAGATTTTCAAAAAGTATTTAATTTTATTGGTTGGGACTTCAGAAATATGTAGATCGTAACTAAAAATAATGTCGGTCGTTCGTACTCTTTCAGACGGAATGTGTATTTCTACATGGCCTTGAACAGACTGAAATGGTTTCAGAACACCGCGTGTAAAGCATCACATCGTGGTGTGGGAGTATTTAAAGAAGCAAATTGTTGTTTATACCGCATATAGAAGAAAAACTGTACTACATGTCAATCTTTAAGTAGTTTTTCTTATGATTTACTATTTACAAAAAAATTCCCAAGTGTAAAATTTTTCCAATTCTTTGGTAATAATTTGGTCGTCCTGAAAGGACGGTTTTAACGATTTTATGTACAAGTAGGTTTTTAGCTTAGCCTTTGAAACGTTTAGGCCTTCTCTCGGTCTTCTTGGGCAACAGAACAGCCTGTATATAGGCAACACGCCACCTTGTGCAATTGTGACGCCGGAGAGCAGCTTGTTTAACTCCTCGTCGTTTCGGATGGCCAGTTGCAGATGACGCGGAATAATTCTAGTCTTCTTGTTGTCACGAGCAGCATTGCCAGCCAACTCGAGAACCTCAGCGGCCAGATATTCCATTACGGCAGCTAGGTAAACTGGAGCGCCTGCACCAACACGCTCGGCGTAGTTGCCCTTTCGGAGCAGACGGTGAATACGGCCACAGGGAATTGAAGACCGGCACGGTTCGAGCGGGACTTTGCCTTTCCCTTCACTTTGCCACCTTTTTCCACGTCCAGACATTTTGCTTTGCGTTTATTTCACTTAGTTCACTTTACACACGGAACACGAATGCTCGTCGAACCCCGACAGCGGAATATTTATACTTTTCCGTTTGCCGGCGCGTTCAGTTAGGGGTGGGTGACTTAGACCTGAATTGACTGCTCGAAAAAAAGTATAAAGGTGAACGCGTTCGGGCCCACATCACGATAAGTGAATTGTGTTTGTGAAATATAAGTAACGAGAACAATGCCTCCGAAAACTAGTGGAAAGGCAGCCAAGAAGGCTGGCAAGGCTCAGAAGAACATCACCAAGAACGACAAGAAAAAGAAACGCAAGAGGAAGGAGAGCTATGCCATCTACATTTACAAGGTTCTCAAGCAGGTCCATCCTGACACAGGAATTTCGTCGAAGGCGATGAGCATAATGAACAGCTTTGTAAATGATATTTTCGAGCGAATTGCTGCCGAAGCGTCTCGTCTAGCTCACTACAACAAGCGCTCGACCATCACCAGTCGGGAAATCCAAACGGCTGTTCGCCTGCTTCTGCCTGGAGAGTTGGCCAAGCATGCTGTCAGTGAGGGAACCAAGGCTGTTACCAAGTAACCAGCTCCAAATAATTGGCTCCTGCGAGTGCGGACAACAATCCAAAACGGCCCTTTTCAGGGCCACAATGGGTTATACCAAAGAAATGCATTTTTCGATATACCAATCACCAATCATCGATAATGAATTTACCAATAAAACGTATCTACCCGCAATATGGGTGATACTGTTCAAATAAATATCGGAAACGAAAACTGAATGCGGCCAATATGCAATGTAATTCAATAACGCAACGCAAGACATGAAGCGTTTTATTGTTGCTGCGAACGTCAGCTAATAAATAAGTAGAACATTTTAATACACAAATACTATTTAAATTAAAGTTTTTTTCTCTTGCAACAGAACGTTGTAGCCCTGAAAAGGACTTGTATAAACAAATTTCAGATCTATAAATCATAAATCTAAAGTTTTGATTGCGAACATGTACCAAATACTGTACTTTTTCACAATTTACTTTTTGGCAGCCGTAGTCTTCGCTTTCGGCTTCTTGGCGAAACCGATGCTTTCTTCACCGTCTTTTTGGGTCTTGCAGACACCGCTGGCTTTGCCTTTGGGGCTTTCGCTACTACAGCCTTTGGCTTCGATGCAGTCACTTTCGCCTTTGTTGCGGCGTTCTTCGACTTTACGATTCCAGTTTTCTTGGCATCCTTGGCTTTTGCCTTCTCAGTTTTCTTATTTTCGGCAGTCTTTTTGGTAGCCACACCCTTCTTAGCTTTGGGCTTTGTGTCAGCAGCCCCAGAGGCAGTTTTTTTGGAGGAGACACCAATCTTTTTAGAGGCTACCTTCTTGCTTTGAACTTTTTTCTCTGCAGACAAAACCTTCGACTTTGCCTTCGGATCCTTGTCCTTCTTGGCGGAGGCCGACAGTTTGAAAGATCCAGATGCACCTTTTCCCTTTGTTTGGATAAGCTTTCCATTGACCACGGCCGATTTTAGGTACTTCTTGATGAATGGCGCTAACTTTTTGGCGTCGCATTTATAGGTGGCAGTGATATATTTTTTTATTGCAAGAAGTGATGAACCGCCACGCTCCTTTAAATTTTTAATAGAAGCGTCCACATTTGCTGAGTTGGCGGATGTGACGGCGTCGCAGTGGCTTTCTTAGCCTTTCCGGATCCAGATGCCTTTTTTTTGGACCACTTTCTTCTCAACTGTCGCTGGCGTGGCAACCACTGGGGAAGCGACGTTGCAACTGCAGAATCAGACATTTTATTCACAGAGAACACTTTTTTTCTGTTAAAAACGGCCCGCGCGCTGCCTACCAACCTCCTTTGCTCTTATGAGAATCGAGGAGGAGCGCACTTTAACAATGTACTGACATCAGTCGTTTACTATGTCTAAGTTGGCTTGAAGTATAAACCTTTTTTAATTTTTTAGTATTTAAAATCATTAATAAAAATAAGGTTTTAATTGTTCTAAACTTTTAAATAATTATTTCGTCACTTTACATTTTAAAAGGATGTAATATGGATTTGGAGACTTTCAAATGTTGATTGAAGTTTTATATTTACATTTTTAACTGGACCAAATTTATAACAAAACATCAATTAAATAAGAAATAATTGCAATATTTTACTAATTCCTAATGTTTATTGAAATTGCACGTTCATCCCTTAGAAAGACTTCTGAAAGAAGCGTATATTATTAATTAAGATACTATATTAGTTAATTTAAGTTCACATTAACTACAGAAAAAGTTTCCTTTACGGCAGCATTCAGAAATAATTTTCTATCGTTAAAAATACAATACTTTCTTAAATAATATTAATATTAATATAATAATAAAATTTTCTTGAATTATTAATGTGTTTGCTTAATTAGATCAGACCTTTCATGCATATTTTCAAATAATTTGTTCGGAAATCAATCGATTTCCTCGCCATATATGCATTAGCCTCGATGTAGTCAAATAAATAAATCAAATAAAAAATAAGAAGCAACAATTTTTTATTATCCTTTGTTATGTAATAGATATTAAATTCCCCAACCAAATTAACCAATTTCCATGCTGAATTTTAGATAACTTTTATTTTTTACAGCCGTTTGAAGGGACAGTGTCAATTGTCGCGTACGACCTCTTCAATAATATTTCCAACTTAAGTTAACACATAGAAAAAAATATAAAACAGCTCATTTTATTTTATTATTTTCTGTTATTTTATAAATATTGCTCTCATCAATGTAATTTCATTATTTCCAAACTGTCTTTCGCGTAATTTAGATTTTTTTAGGTGTTTAAAGTTCAGCGTCCCTTGCCACGACACTTTTACTGCTAGTTTTACTGGACGTTAGCATCAAGAACAAATAAAAAATATTTATTATTGTAATAACCTCTTCTTGAATTTAATAATAAAAATAAGATTATTTTGATTCTTTCTCTGGCAGAATTACTATTTTTACGTATGATTGAAGATATTAATATAATAATAATAGAATATGAATTTTGTTCTTATTTGTTTTTATTTTATAAATAGTCGCAACAGAAAATTTTATCTCATTGAATCTAGTTTGTGGTCCTGAAAAGGACCGATTATAGAGTACTACACTGCAAGTTGATGCCCTGTCAGCTTAAGCACGCTCGCCGCGAATGCGTCGCGCTAACTGGATGTCTTTGGGCATAATGGTGACACGCTTGGCATGAATGGCACACAAGTTGGTATCTTCGAAGAGACCAACTAGGTAGGCTTCGCTAGCTTCCTGCAGAGCCATAACCGCCGAGCTCTGGAATCGCAAGTCCGTCTTAAAGTCCTGGGCGATTTCACGCACCAGACGCTGGAAAGGCAGCTTGCGGATTAGAAGCTCGGTGCTCTTTTGGTAGCGACGGATTTCACGCAAGGCCACTGTTCCAGGGCGATAGCGATGGGGCTTCTTCACACCTCCAGTGGCTGGAGCACTCTTGCGAGCGGCCTTTGTAGCCAGTTGTTTGCGTGGTGCTTTTCCACCAGTCGATTTGCGTGCAGTTTGCTTGGTACGAGCCATTTGGGTTTCACAAAATTTCACCTTCACTACTTCACGTTTAAAAACACAATAAACGATCAGAGCATTTGCTACCTACTTATATAGCAATCGTGGATGGTGAAAGAAAGAGAGAAAAACAGAGGCCATTTCATTTGACGACCGAAGAACGAAACGAACATATCGTTCGTACTCTCTCGGGTTTTTGTCGTTTTACCTATAAATAGTGGCACGCCGAAACGTTGAATTTAGTTCTTTAGTGACTTTCGTGCTGTGTGTGTATAATAGTATAAAACAGTGAAAAATGACTGGTCGTGGTAAAGGAGGCAAAGGCTTGGGAAAGGGTGGCGCCAAGCGTCATCGCAAAGTGCTGCGTGATAACATCCAAGGTATCACGAAGCCTGCTATCCGCCGTTTGGCTCGTCGAGGCGGTGTGAAGCGCATATCTGGACTCATATACGAGGAAACGCGTGGCGTTCTGAAGGTTTTCTTGGAGAACGTAATTCGTGATGCCGTCACCTACACCGAACACGCCAAGAGGAAGACTGTTACAGCCATGGATGTTGTCTACGCTCTGAAGAGGCAAGGCCGCACCCTCTACGGATTTGGCGGTTAAAAAAACTGTAAATTCTGTACCCCTATTAAGCAATCGGTCCTTTTCAGGACCACTATTTAGTTTTTAAAAGGAGGAAGATTTTCAAAAAGTATTTAATTTTATTGGTTGGGACTTCAGAAATATGTAGATCGTAACTAAAAATAAATGTCGGTCGTTCGTACTCTTTCAGACGGAATGTGTATTTCTAACATGGCCTTGAACAGACTGAAATGGTTTCAGACACCGCGTGTAAAGCATCACATCGTGGTGTGGGAGTATTTAAAGAAGCAAATTGTAGTTTATACCGCATATAGAAGAAAAACTGTACTACATGTCAATCTTTAAGTAGTTTTTCTTATGATTTACTATTTACAAAAAATTCCCAAGTGTAAAATTTTTCCAATTCTTTGGTAATAATTTGGTCGTCCTGAAAAGGACGGTTTACGATTTTATGTACAAGTAGGTTTTTAGCTTAGCCTTTGAAACGTTTAGGCCTTCTTCTCGGTCTTCTTGGGCAACAGAACAGCCTGAATATTAGGCAACACGCCACCTTGTGCAATTGTGACGCCGGAGAGCAGCTTGTTTAACTCCTCGTCGTTTCGGATGGCCAGTTGCAGATGACGCGGAATAATTCTAGTCTTCTTGTTGTCACGAGCAGCATTGCCAGCCAACTCGAGAACCTCAGCGGCCAGATATTCCATTACGGCAGCTAGGTAAACTGGAGCGCCTGCACCAACACGCTCGGCGTAGTTGCCCTTTCGGAGCAGACGGTGAATACGGCCCACAGGGAATTGAAGACCGGCACGGTTCGAGCGGGACTTTGCCTTTCCCTTCACTTTGCCACCTTTTCCACGTCCAGACATTTTGCTTTGCGTTTATTTCACTTAGTTCACTTTACACACGGAACACGAATGCTCGTCGAACCCCGACAGCGGAATATTTATACTTTTCCGTTTGCCTGCGGGTTCAGTTAGGGGTGGGTGACTTAGACCTGAATTGACTGCTCGAAAAAAAGTATAAAGGTGAACGCGTTCGGGCCCACATCACGATAAGTGAATTGTGTTTGTGAAAATATAAGTAACGAGAACAATGCCTCCGAAAACTAGTGGAAAGGCAGCCAAGAAGGCTGGCAAGGCTCAGAAGAACATCACCAAGAACGACAAGAAAAAGAAACGCAAGAGGAAGGAGAGCTATGCCATCTACATTTACAAGGTTCTCAAGCAGGTCCATCCTGACACAGGAATTTCGTCGAAGGCGATGAGCATAATGAACAGCTTTGTAAATGATATTTTCGAGCGAATTGCTGCCGAAGCGTCTCGTCTAGCTCACTACAACAAGCGCTCGACCATCACCAGTCGGGAAATCCAAACGGCTGTTCGCCTGCTTCTGCCTGGAGAGTTGGCCAAGCATGCTGTCAGTGAGGGAACCAAGGCTGTTACCAAGTACACCAGCTCCAAATAATTGGCTCCTGCGAGTGCGGACAACAATCCAAAACGGCCCTTTTCAGGGCCACAATGGGTTATACCAAAGAAATGCATTTTTCGATATACCAATCACCAATCATCGATAATGAATTTACCAATAAAACGTATCTACCCGCAATATGGGTGATACTGTTCAAATAAATATCGGAAACGAAAACTGAATGCGGCCAATATGCAATGTAATTCAATAACGCAACGCAAGACATGAAGCGTTTTATTGTTGCTGCGAACGTCAGCTAATAAATAAGTAGAACATTTTAGTACACAAATACTATTTAAATTAAAGTTTTTTTCTCTTGCAACAGAACGTTGTAGCCCTGAAAAGGACTTGTATAAACAAATTTCAGATCTATAAATCATAAATCTAAAGTTTTGATTGCGAACATGTACCAAATACTGTACTTTTCACAATTTACTTTTTGGCAGCCGTAGTCTTCGCTTTCGGCTTCTTGGCGGTAGCAGAAACCGATGCTTTCTTCACCGTCTTTTGGGTCTTGCAGACACCGCTGGCTTTGCCTTTGGGGCTTTCGCTACTACAGCCTTTGGCTTCGATGCAGTCACTTTCGCCTTTGTTGCGGCGTTCTTCGACTTTACGATTCCAGTTTTCTTGACATCCTTGGCTTTTGCCTTCTCAGTTTTCTTATTTTCGGCAGTCTTTTTGGTAGCCACACCCTTCTTAGCTTTGGGCTTTGTGTCAGCAGCCCCAGAGGCAGTTTTTTTGGAGGAGACACCAATCTTTTTAGAGGCTACCTTCTTGCTTTGAACTTTTTTCTCTGCAGACAAAACCTTCGACTTTGCCTTCGGATCCTTGTCCTTCTTGGCGGAGGCCGACAGTTTGAAAGATCCAGATGCACCTTTTCCCTTTGTTTGGATAAGCTTTTCATTGACCACGGCCGATTTTAGGTACTTCTTGATGAATGGCGCTAACTTTTTGGCGTCGCATTTATAGGTGGCAGTGATATATTTTTTTATTGCAAGAAGTGATGAACCGCCACGCTCCTTTAAATTTTTAATAGAAGCGTCCACCATTTGCTGAGTTGGCGGATGTGACGGCGTCGCAGTGGCTTTCTTAGCCTTTCCGGATCCAGATGCCTTTTTTTGGACCACTTTCTTCTCAACTGTCGCTGGCGTGGCAACCACTGGGGAAGCGGACGTTGCAACTGCAGAATCAGACATTTTATTCACAGAGAACACTTTTTTCTGTTAAAAACGGCCCGCGCGCTGCCTACCAACCTCCTTTGCTCTTATGAGAATCGAGGAGGAGAGCACTTTAACAATGCTACTGACATCAGTCGTTTACTATGTCTAAGTTGGCTTGAAGTATAAACCTTTTTTAATTTTTTAGTATTTAAAATCATTAATAAAAATAAGGTTTTAATTGTTCTAAACTTTTAAATAATTATTTCGTCACTTTACATTTTTAAAAGGATGTAATATGGATTTGGAGACTTTCAAATGTTGATTGAAGTTTTATATTTACATTTTTAACTGGACCAATTTATAACAAAACATCAATTAAAATAAGAAATATTGCAAATATTTTACTAATTCCTAATGTTTATTGAAATTGCAACGTTCATCCCTTAGAAAGACTTCTGAAAGAAGCGTATATTATTAATTAAGATACTATATTAGTTAATTTAAGTTCACATTAACCTACAGAAAAAGTTTCCTTTACGGCAGCATTCAGAAATAATTTTCTATCGTTAAAAATACAAATACTTTCTTAAATAATATTATATTAATATAATAAATAAAATTTTCTTGAATTATTAATGTGTTTGCTTAATTAGATCAGACCTTTCATGCATATTTTCAAATAATTTGTTCGGAAATCAATCGATTTCCTCGCCATATATGCATTAGCCTCGATGTAGTCAAATAAATAAATCAAATAAAAAATAAGAAGCAACAATTTTTTATTATCCTTTGTTATGTAATAGATATTAAATTCCCCAACCAAATTAACCAATTTCCATGCTGAATTTTAGATAACTTTTATTTTTTACAGACGTTTGAAGGGACAGTGTCAATTGTCGCGTACGACCTCTTCAATAATATTTCCAACTTAAGTTAACACATAGAAAAAAATATAAAACAGCTCATTTTATTTTATTATTTTCTGTTATTTTATAAATATTGCTCTCATCAATGTAATTTCATTATTTCCAAACTGTCTTTCGCGTAATTTAGATTTTTTTAGGTGTTTAAAGTTCAGCGTCCCTTGCCACGACACTTTTACTGCTAGTTTTACTGGACGTTAGCATCAAGAACAAATAAAAAATATTTATTATTGTAATAACCTCTTCTTGAATTTAATAATAAAAATAAGATTATTTTGATTCTTTCTCTGGCAGAATTACTATTTTTACGTATGATTGAAGATATTAATATAATAATAATATAATATGAATTTTGTTCTTATTTGTTTTTATTTTATAAATAGTCGCAACAGAAAATTTTATCTCATTGAATCTAGTTTGTGGTCCTGAAAAGGACCGATTATAGAGTACTACACTGCAAGTTGATGCCCTGTCAGCTTAAGCACGCTCGCCGCGAATGCGTCGCGCTAACTGGATGTCTTTGGGCATAATGGTGACACGCTTGGCATGAATGGCACACAAGTTGGTATCTTCGAAGAGACCAACTAGGTAGGCTTCGCTAGCTTCCTGCAGAGCCATAACCGCCGAGCTCTGGAATCGCAAGTCCGTCTTAAAGTCCTGGGCGATTTCACGCACCAGACGCTGGAAAGGCAGCTTGCGGATTAGAAGCTCGGTGCTCTTTTGGTAGCGACGGATTTCACGCAAGGCCACTGTTCCAGGGCGATAGCGATGGGGCTTCTTCACACCTCCAGTGGCTGGAGCGCTCTTGCGAGCGGCCTTTGTAGCCAGTTGTTTGCGTGGTGCTTTTCCACCAGTCGATTTGCGTGCAGTTTGCTTGGTACGAGCCATTTGGGTTTCACAAAATTTCACCTTCACTACTTCACGTTTAAAAACACAATAAACGATCAGAGCATTTGCTACCTACTTATATAGCAATCGTGGATGGTGAAAGAAAGAGAGAAAAACAGAGGCCATTTCATTTGACGACCGAAGAACGAAACGAACATATCGTTCGTACTCTCTCGGGTTTTTGTCGTTTTACCTATAAATAGTGGCACGCCGAAACGTTGAATTTAGTTCTTTAGTGACTTTCGTGCTGTGTGTGTATAATAGTATAAACAGTGAAAAATGACTGGTCGTGGTAAAGGAGGCAAAGGCTTGGGAAAGGGTGGCGCCAAGCGTCATCGCAAAGTGCTGCGTGATAACATCCAAGGTATCACGAAGCCTGCTATCCGCCGTTTGGCTCGTCGAGGCGGTGTGAAGCGCATATCTGGACTCATATACGAGGAAACGCGTGGCGTTCTGAAGGTTTTCTTGGAGAACGTAATTCGTGATGCCGTCACCTACACCGAACACGCCAAGAGGAAGACTGTTACAGCCATGGATGTTGTCTACGCTCTGAAGAGGCAAGGCCGCACCCTCTACGGATTTGGCGGTTAAAAAAACTGTAAATTCTGTACCCCTATTAAGCAATCGGTCCTTTTCAGGACCACTATTTAGTTTTTAAAAGGAGGAAGATTTTCAAAAAGTATTTAATTTTATTGGTTGGGACTTCAGAAATATGTAGATCGTAACTAAAAATAAATGTCGGTCGTTCGTACTCTTTCAGACGGAATGTGTATTTCTAACATGGCCTTGAACAGACTGAAATGGTTTCAGACACCGCGTGTAAAGCATCACATCGTGGTGTGGGAGTATTTAAAGAAGCAAATTGTAGTTTATACCGCATATAGAAGAAAAACTGTACTACATGTCAATCTTTAAGTAGTTTTTCTTATGATTTACTATTTACAAAAAATTCCCAAGTGTAAAATTTTTCCAATTCTTTGGTAATAATTTGGTCGTCCTGAAAAGGACGGTTTGACGATTTTATGTACAAGTAGGTTTTTAGCTTAGCCTTTGAAACGTTTAGGCCTTCTTCTCGGTCTTCTTGGGCAACAGAACAGCCTGAATATTAGGCAACACGCCACCTTGTGCAATTGTGACGCCGGAGAGCAGCTTGTTTAACTCCTCGTCGTTTCGGATGGCCAGTTGCAGATGACGCGGAATAATTCTAGTCTTCTTGTTGTCACGAGCAGCATTGCCAGCCAACTCGAGAACCTCAGCGGCCAGATATTCCATTACGGCAGCTAGGTAAACTGGAGCGCCTGCACCAACACGCTCGGCGTAGTTGCCCTTTCGGAGCAGACGGTGAATACGGCCCACAGGGAATTGAAGACCGGCACGGTTCGAGCGGGACTTTGCCTTTCCCTTCACTTTGCCACCTTTTCCACGTCCAGACATTTTGCTTTGCGTTTATTTCACTTAGTTCACTTTACACACGGAACACGAATGCTCGTCGAACCCCGACAGCGGAATATTTATACTTTTCCGTTTGCCTGCGGGTTCAGTTAGGGGTGGGTGACTTAGACCTGAATTGACTGCTCGAAAAAAAGTATAAAGGTGAACGCGTTCGGGCCCACATCACGATAAGTGAATTGTGTTTGTGAAAATATAAGTAACGAGAACAATGCCTCCGAAAACTAGTGGAAAGGCAGCCAAGAAGGCTGGCAAGGCTCAGAAGAACATCACCAAGAACGACAAGAAAAAGAAACGCAAGAGGAAGGAGAGCTATGCCATCTACATTTACAAGGTTCTCAAGCAGGTCCATCCTGACACAGGAATTTCGTCGAAGGCGATGAGCATAATGAACAGCTTTGTAAATGATATTTTCGAGCGAATTGCTGCCGAAGCGTCTCGTCTAGCTCACTACAACAAGCGCTCGACCATCACCAGTCGGGAAATCCAAACGGCTGTTCGCCTGCTTCTGCCTGGAGAGTTGGCCAAGCATGCTGTCAGTGAGGGAACCAAGGCTGTTACCAAGTACACCAGCTCCAAATAATTGGCTCCTGCGAGTGCGGACAACAATCCAAAACGGCCCTTTTCAGGGCCACAATGGGTTATACCAAAGAAATGCATTTTTCGATATACCAATCACCAATCATCGATAATGAATTTACCAATAAAACGTATCTACCCGCAATATGGGTGATACTGTTCAAATAAATATCGGAAACGAAAACTGAATGCGGCCAATATGCAATGTAATTCAATAACGCAACGCAAGACATGAAGCGTTTTATTGTTGCTGCGAACGTCAGCTAATAAATAAGTAGAACATTTTAGTACACAAATACTATTTAAATTAAAGTTTTTTTCTCTTGCAACAGAACGTTGTAGCCCTGAAAAGGACTTGTATAAACAAATTTCAGATCTATAAATCATAAATCTAAAGTTTTGATTGCGAACATGTACCAAATACTGTACTTTTTCACAATTTACTTTTTGGCAGCCGTAGTCTTCGCTTTCGGCTTCTTGGCGGTAGCAGAAACCGATGCTTTCTTCACCGTCTTTTTGGGTCTTGCAGACACCGCTGGCTTTGCCTTTGGGGCTTTCGCTACTACAGCCTTTGGCTTCGATGCAGTCACTTTCGCCTTTGTTGCGGCGTTCTTCGACTTTACGATTCCAGTTTTCTTGACATCCTTGGCTTTTGCCTTCTCAGTTTTCTTATTTTCGGCAGTCTTTTTGGTAGCCACACCCTTCTTAGCTTTGGCTTTGTGTCAGCAGCCCCAGAGGCAGTTTTTTTGGAGGAGACACCAATCTTTTTAGAGGCTACCTTCTTGCTTTGAACTTTTTTCTCTGCAGACAAAACCTTCGACTTTGCCTTCGGATCCTTGTCCTTCTTGGCGGAGGCCGACAGTTTGAAAGATCCAGATGCACCTTTTCCCTTTGTTTGGATAAGCTTTTCATTGACCACGGCCGATTTTAGGTACTTCTTGATGAATGGCGCTAACTTTTTGGCGTCGCATTTATAGGTGGCAGTGATATATTTTTTTATTGCAAGAAGTGATGAACCGCCACGCTCCTTTAAATTTTTAATAGAAGCGTCCACCATTTGCTGAGTTGGCGGATGTGACGGCGTCGCAGTGGCTTTCTTAGCCTTTCCGGATCCAGATGCCTTTTTTTGGACCACTTTCTTCTCAACTGTCGCTGGCGTGGCAACCACTGGGGAAGCGGACGTTGCAACTGCAGAATCAGACATTTTATTCACAGAGAACACTTTTTTCTGTTAAAAACGGCCCGCGCGCTGCCTACCAACCTCCTTTGCTCTTATGAGAATCGAGGAGGAGAGCACTTTAACAATGCTACTGACATCAGTCGTTTACTATGTCTAAGTTGGCTTGAAGTATAAACCTTTTTTAATTTTTTAGTATTTAAAATCATTAATAAAAATAAGGTTTTAATTGTTCTAAACTTTTAAATAATTATTTCGTCACTTTACATTTTTAAAAGGATGTAATATGGATTTGGAGACTTTCAAATGTTGATTGAAGTTTTATATTTACATTTTTAACTGGACCAATTTATAACAAAACATCAATTAAAATAAGAAATATTGCAAATATTTTACTAATTCCTAATGTTTATTGAAATTGCAACGTTCATCCCTTAGAAAGACTTCTGAAAGAAGCGTATATTATTAATTAAGATACTATATTAGTTAATTTAAGTTCACATTAACCTACAGAAAAAGTTTCCTTTACGGCAGCATTCAGAAATAATTTTCTATCGTTAAAAATACAAATACTTTCTTAAATAATATTATATTAATATAATAAATAAAATTTTCTTGAATTATTAATGTGTTTGCTTAATTAGATCAGACCTTTCATGCATATTTTCAAATAATTTGTTCGGAAATCAATCGATTTCCTCGCCATATATGCATTAGCCTCGATGTAGTCAAATAAATAAATCAAATAAAAAATAAGAAGCAACAATTTTTTATTATCCTTTGTTATGTAATAGATATTAAATTCCCCAACCAAATTAACCAATTTCCATGCTGAATTTTAGATAACTTTTATTTTTTACAGACGTTTGAAGGGACAGTGTCAATTGTCGCGTACGACCTCTTCAATAATATTTCCAACTTAAGTTAACACATAGAAAAAAATATAAAACAGCTCATTTTATTTTATTATTTTCTGTTATTTTATAAATATTGCTCTCATCAATGTAATTTCATTATTTCCAAACTGTCTTTCGCGTAATTTAGATTTTTTTAGGTGTTTAAAGTTCAGCGTCCCTTGCCACGACACTTTTACTGCTAGTTTTACTGGACGTTAGCATCAAGAACAAATAAAAAATATTTATTATTGTAATAACCTCTTCTTGAATTTAATAATAAAAATAAGATTATTTTGATTCTTTCTCTGGCAGAATTACTATTTTTACGTATGATTGAAGATATTAATATAATAATAATAGAATATGAATTTTGTTCTTATTTGTTTTTATTTTATAAATAGTCGCAACAGAAAATTTTATCTCATTGAATCTAGTTTGTGGTCCTGAAAAGGACCGATTATAGAGTACTACACTGCAAGTTGATGCCCTGTCAGCTTAAGCACGCTCGCCGCGAATGCGTCGCGCTAACTGGATGTCTTTGGGCATAATGGTGACACGCTTGGCATGAATGGCACACAAGTTGGTATCTTCGAAGAGACCAACTAGGTAGGCTTCGCTAGCTTCCTGCAGAGCCATAACCGCCGAGCTCTGGAATCGCAAGTCCGTCTTAAAGTCCTGGGCGATTTCACGCACCAGACGCTGGAAAGGCAGCTTGCGGATTAGAAGCTCGGTGCTCTTTTGGTAGCGACGGATTTCACGCAAGGCCACTGTTCCAGGGCGATAGCGATGGGGCTTCTTCACACCTCCAGTGGCTGGAGCACTCTTGCGAGCGGCCTTTGTAGCCAGTTGTTTGCGTGGTGCTTTTCCACCAGTCGATTTGCGTGCAGTTTGCTTGGTACGAGCCATTTGGGTTTCACAAAATTTCACCTTCACTACTTCACGTTTAAAAACACAATAAACGATCAGAGCATTTGCTACCTACTTATATAGCAATCGTGGATGGTGAAAGAAAGAGAGAAAAACAGAGGCCATTTCATTTGACGACCGAAGAACGAAACGAACATATCGTTCGTACTCTCTCGGGTTTTTGTCGTTTTACCTATAAATAGTGGCACGCCGAAACGTTGAATTTAGTTCTTTAGTGACTTTCGTGCTGTGTGTGTATAATAGTATAAAACAGTGAAAAATGACTGGTCGTGGTAAAGGAGGCAAAGGCTTGGGAAAGGGTGGCGCCAAGCGTCATCGCAAAGTGCTGCGTGATAACATCCAAGGTATCACGAAGCCTGCTATCCGCCGTTTGGCTCGTCGAGGCGGTGTGAAGCGCATATCTGGACTCATATACGAGGAAACGCGTGGCGTTCTGAAGGTTTTCTTGGAGAACGTAATTCGTGATGCCGTCACCTACACCGAACACGCCAAGAGGAAGACTGTTACAGCCATGGATGTTGTCTACGCTCTGAAGAGGCAAGGCCGCACCCTCTACGGATTTGGCGGTTAAAAAAACTGTAAATTCTGTACCCCTATTAAGCAATCGGTCCTTTTCAGGACCACTATTTAGTTTTTAAAAGGAGGAAGATTTTCAAAAAGTATTTAATTTTATTGGTTGGGACTTCAGAAATATGTAGATCGTAACTAAAAATAAATGTCGGTCGTTCGTACTCTTTCAGACGGAATGTGTATTTCTAACATGGCCTTGAACAGACTGAAATGGTTTCAGACACCGCGTGTAAAGCATCACATCGTGGTGTGGGAGTATTTAAAGAAGCAAATTGTAGTTTATACCGCATATAGAAGAAAAACTGTACTACATGTCAATCTTTAAGTAGTTTTTCTTATGATTTACTATTTACAAAAAATTCCCAAGTGTAAAATTTTTCCAATTCTTTGGTAATAATTTGGTCGTCCTGAAAAGGACGGTTTTACGATTTTATGTACAAGTAGGTTTTTAGCTTAGCCTTTGAAACGTTTAGGCCTTCTTCTCGGTCTTCTTGGGCAACAGAACAGCCTGAATATTAGGCAACACGCCACCTTGTGCAATTGTGACGCCGGAGAGCAGCTTGTTTAACTCCTCGTCGTTTCGGATGGCCAGTTGCAGATGACGCGGAATAATTCTAGTCTTCTTGTTGTCACGAGCAGCATTGCCAGCCAACTCGAGAACCTCAGCGGCCAGATATTCCATTACGGCAGCTAGGTAAACTGGAGCGCCTGCACCAACACGCTCGGCGTAGTTGCCCTTTCGGAGCAGACGGTGAATACGGCCCACAGGGAATTGAAGACCGGCACGGTTCGAGCGGGACTTTGCCTTTCCCTTCACTTTGCCACCTTTTCCACGTCCAGACATTTTGCTTTGCGTTTATTTCACTTAGTTCACTTTACACACGGAACACGAATGCTCGTCGAACCCCGACAGCGGAATATTTATACTTTTCCGTTTGCCTGCGGGTTCAGTTAGGGGTGGGTGACTTAGACCTGAATTGACTGCTCGAAAAAAAGTATAAAGGTGAACGCGTTCGGGCCCACATCACGATAAGTGAATTGTGTTTGTGAAAATATAAGTAACGAGAACAATGCCTCCGAAAACTAGTGGAAAGGCAGCCAAGAAGGCTGGCAAGGCTCAGAAGAACATCACCAAGAACGACAAGAAAAAGAAACGCAAGAGGAAGGAGAGCTATGCCATCTACATTTACAAGGTTCTCAAGCAGGTCCATCCTGACACAGGAATTTCGTCGAAGGCGATGAGCATAATGAACAGCTTTGTAAATGATATTTTCGAGCGAATTGCTGCCGAAGCGTCTCGTCTAGCTCACTACAACAAGCGCTCGACCATCACCAGTCGGGAAATCCAAACGGCTGTTCGCCTGCTTCTGCCTGGAGAGTTGGCCAAGCATGCTGTCAGTGAGGGAACCAAGGCTGTTACCAAGTACACCAGCTCCAAATAATTGGCTCCTGCGAGTGCGGACAACAATCCAAAACGGCCCTTTTCAGGGCCACAATGGGTTATACCAAAGAAATGTATTTTTCGATATACCAATCACCAATCATCGATAATGAATTTACCAATAAAACGTATCTACCCGCAATATGGGTGATACTGTTCAAATAAATATCGGAAACGAAAACTGAATGCGGCCAATATGCAATGTAATTCAATAACGCAACGCAAGACATGAAGCGTTTTATTGTTGCTGCGAACGTCAGCTAATAAATAAGTAGAACATTTTAATACACAAATACTATTTAAATTAAAGTTTTTTTCTCTTGCAACAGAACGTTGTAGCCCTGAAAAGGACTTGTATAAACAAATTTCAGATCTATAAATCATAAATCTAAAGTTTTGATTGCGAACATGTACCAAATACTGTACTTTTTCACAATTTACTTTTTGGCAGCCGTAGTCTTCGCTTTCGGCTTCTTGGCGGTAGCAGAAACCGATGCTTTCTTCACCGTCTTTTTGGGTCTTGCAGACACCGCTGGCTTTGCCTTTGGGGCTTTCGCTACTACAGCCTTTGGCTTCGATGCAGTCACTTTCGCCTTTGTTGCGGCGTTCTTCGACTTTACGATTCCAGTTTTCTTGACATCCTTGGCTTTTGCCTTCTCAGTTTTCTTATTTTCGGCAGTCTTTTTGGTAGCCACACCCTTCTTAGCTTTGGGCTTTGTGTCAGCAGCCCCAGAGGCAGTTTTTTTGGAGGAGACACCAATCTTTTTAGAGGCTACCTTCTTGCTTTGAACTTTTTTCTCTGCAGACAAAACCTTCGACTTTGCCTTCGGATCCTTGTCCTTCTTGGCGGAGGCCGACAGTTTGAAAGATCCAGATGCACCTTTTCCCTTTGTTTGGATAAGCTTTTCATTGACCACGGCCGATTTTAGGTACTTCTTGATGAATGGCGCTAACTTTTTGGCGTCGCATTTATAGGTGGCAGTGATATATTTTTTTATTGCAAGAAGTGATGAACCGCCACGCTCCTTTAAATTTTTAATAGAAGCGTCCACCATTTGCTGAGTTGGCGGATGTGACGGCGTCGCAGTGGCTTCTTAGCCTTTCCGGATCCAGATGCCTTTTTTTGGACCACTTTCTTCTCAACTGTCGCTGGCGTGGCAATCACTGGGGAAGCGGACGTTGCAACTGCAGAATCAGACATTTTATTCACAGAGAACACTTTTTTCTGTTAAAAACGGCCCGCGCGCTGCCTACCAACCTCCTTTGCTCTTATGAGAATCGAGGAGGAGAGCACTTTAACAATGCTACTGACATCAGTCGTTTACTATGTCTAAGTTGGCTTGAAGTATAAACCTTTTTTAATTTTTTAGTATTTAAAATCATTAATAAAATAAGGTTTTAATTGTTCTAAACTTTTAAATAATTATTTCGTCACTTTACATTTTTAAAAGGATGTAATATGGATTTGGAGACTTTCAAATGTTGATTGAAGTTTTATATTTACATTTTAACTGGACCAATTTATAACAAAACATCAATTAAAATAAGAAATATTGCAAATATTTTACTAATTCCTAATGTTTATTGAAATTGCAACGTTCATCCCTTAGAAAGACTTCTGAAAGAAGCGTATATTATTAATTAAGATACTATATTAGTTAATTTAAGTTCACATTAACCTACAGAAAAAGTTTCCTTTACGGCAGCATTCAGAAATAATTTTCTATCGTTAAAAATACAAATACTTTCTTAAATAATATTATATTAATGTAAGATTGTTTATTATTATTAATTTAATTATTAGTTTAATTCTAAATGCGGTAATTATATAAAGTATTCTTAGTTTGTGACCGAACGACTGCTGCTGAGAACTCGACTGACTGCTACGCTGACTTCCACCCAACTCCACTGCTGCCTTGCGATCGTTCCTTCGATGACTGATTGTCGATAACTTCGATTTCCGACAATCATGTTGCTGCTCAACAGCGCTGCCAACCGGGTTGTTGCCAGCCTTCAGCCTTACTCCATGTTACATTCGGCCCTCCTGATCATCATCATCCGACCCGGATGACAATAGGTCTGCATTTTCGGCTATGTACTTCCACAACTTCATGTTGTCACAGCTGGTGGATGTGACATTGGGTCCTTCGACGTTTGCTGCTTTTTTAACGTCATATCTGCCATTGTCTTTGACTCCTGTGACTTCGTATGGACCTAAATACCCGCTTGCCATCTTGCGGCCAGCTACAAATTGGGTCCTTTTAATTGCAACCAGATCACCTGCTTTGTATTTGTATTCAGCTCGGCGCTTTTTGTCGTAATTGCACTTGTAGTCCTTCTGCGCCTGCTCGATGTTGCGTTTTACCAGCTGTCTCATCTCATAGCGGTCCTCGTTGAATTGACAGACCACTTCTTCTTGGAGCAGTCCAGTAACCGATCCTCAACTCGGGTGTACATCTTGGTGCCAAACATGACCTCAAATGGTGACAGCTTCAGTGATGAATGCACGTGACAGTTGATCGCCTTTTGTACCTCAGGCACATATTTGTACCACTTCGACGGTTCGTCTGAAGACAGCTTTGGTATTATTGCCAAAATTAAACGATTTACTCGTTCTATCTGGCCGTTGCCTCTGGCCACTCCAGTAGTTGTGCAGACGTGTTCCACGTTATGGCTGCTCATAAATTGTTCGAACGCACCACTCGTAAAGGCCGTTCCTTTGTCGCTAACAATTCGCTTAGGGAAACCAAAAATGTTTGACCAGTCGGTCAGCCTCTTGACCACTTCTTCCTGTCCGGTTGATTTGGTTGGGAATAACCAGACAAACTTTGAAAACGCATCGACTGTTGCCAGAATGTATTTATACTGTTTGGCCGATGAATCCATTGGCCCAAATGATCGATGTGTAGTGTGTGCAACGGTGCGTCTCCTTTATCTATGCAATTTAGATATCCCTCCTGCTTTCCCAACTTTTTGCTGTGGATGATACATTTTATACAGTTAGAAATTAGCTTTTTTACCTTGTATTCCAAATGAGGAATAAAAAATTGCTGCTGTATGCTATGCATCGTCTTTTGCAACGACAAATGGCCACTTCATGTGCGCTTTGAATCACCTCCCTCTCCATTAGTGCAGGGACAACCAGTAGTTCATTGCCATTGACCATACTATACAACAGGCCACCTTTTAGCTTGTAGGGTTGGAATAGACGATCTTTTAGAATTTCCAGGATTGCTCTAATTGAATCATCGTTCTGCTGCGACTTTTTAATACGTGCTGTCAACTCGGATGTTATCATCATGCATGCTTGGGGATGGCGGCTTAAAAAATCAACGTGTCTCATTCTTTCTCCTGCACGATGTTCGGGTTGAAAATTAAAATCCTGCATATAGAGAATCCATGGGCCAACTTCTCTTGGGACATCTGCTTTTTTTGTTGTCTGTTTAAATGCGACACAGTCCGTGACGAGCTTGAAAGGGACTCCCAATAAATAGTGTCTGAACTTTTTCAGAGCTAAGTATGCGGCTTTTACTTCAAGGTAGTAACTATGACGATTTGATTCGGCTTTTGTAGTTTTTCTGCTCCAAAAGCAGACTGGGTGAAAACTGCCTTCGAACTTCTGCAATAAAACGGCTCCTAACCCGTCCTTAGAGGCATCTGTATGAAGTTCGGTTTCTGCTTCTCGTGAGTAGATCCTCAATACTGGTTCGTTTACCAGAATCTCTTTCAGCTTATTCACCGACTGCTGCTCTACTGGTCCAATGTTGAAAATGGCATCTTTTTTTAATAGGTCCGTCAGTGGTCTCGCAATTTGGGCGTATCCAGGTATGAATTTTCTGAAGAATCCTGTGAGACCCAGAAATCCTTGAACGGCTTTTACATTCTGAGGTGTTCCAAAGGAATTCACTGCTGATGTTTTCTCTTTTCCAGGGCATATTTGTCCACCTTCGATAATATGTCCCAGGAAATGAATTCGCCTCTGCATAAAGTTGCACTTCTTCCATTTTATTTTTAGACCAAATTCTGCAGCTCTCTTAAGTACCATTTCCGTCTTTTCCATGCATTCTTCTGGGGTAGCGGCATATACAATTATGTCATCCATATATAGCTGCATTATATTGGAATTAATTAGTTCTTGAAAAATAAATTGAACGAACCGTATAAACGCTGCTGGGGAATTCTTAAAACCAAAGGGCGCTTTGTTAAACTCGAATAAGCCTTCTCGGGTAACAAATGCTGTGTACGGCTTGCTGGCTTCTTCTACGGCCACATGAAAAAATCCGTTCTGTAAGTCCATGGTTGTAAACCATTTGGCACTCTGCAGTTTTTCAAGCACCTCCTCCATTATGGGTACCGGAAAACAATCCATCAGAACCATGGTGTTCAATTTTCTATAGTCCACGCAAACGCGTAGGGTACCATCCTTTTTCTTGACAACGACTATGCGACTGGCAACATTTGATGTAGATTTACGGACGATTGACTGCTCGACCCATTCCTCTACCTGCTTCTTTACAGCTATAGCTTCTTCTTCAGATAGTCGGGTGTGTCCATGGCGAAAGGGTTTAATCACGCCATCAGGAATAATTTTGAGTTCGACTGGACATTGCTTTATCTGCTTGGGTGGTGTTTCGTATGTTCTCTCTATCATGCGTTCAACGTCTTCTCGGTATTGTGGTGCAACTGTAAAAGAAGATTCTTCACAAATATTAAACATTTGGGAATACTCAACCGCTTGTTTTTTATCTGCTTCCAGGTCAAGAAAAGTATAGCCTTCTGCACTACAGATAAGACGAAACTTGCTGATAAAATCGTGTCCACTATTCCATCGCAACTGAATTTAGAATCGTGGACGACTAAAACGTTGTGGCTTGCTTCCACCTGGTCGTCTTGATTAATGCTCTGAAGCATCCAATCGGCTGTGTTGAGGCATTTCCCAAACCTCGCAATACTGTTGCAGTGCGGTTTAAATCAACATCTTTCATCTTCTTGAATATAGCTTCTTTAATTATGGTCACATCTGATCCTGTGTCCACCAGACAGTTGATGATAATCCCATTTATGATTACTGGCTTTGTTCGTGCACTATCAACGTGAATGCGCATGCTGTTTACTTTTTCCGGACACTTGCTTGAGATATGGCCCTCTTGATTACAGCTGAAACATTTGGTAGGAAGTGTACAATCTTTCGTTTGTGTTCCCTCGAACCACAGTTGAAGCAGTGATCTGCTTTTACACCTGTGTAATTTGCTTTGGTTTTGGTTGAATATTCGGCTTGTCAACAATATTCAGACTCTCGTAGATTTCGAATTCTTGCTTTAATTCCTTAAGAGTTTTACAACGGAGCATAGCACCCTTATACTCCTTTTTAATGTCGAGGCCGTTTACGATATGAGTTATCAAAGCAACTGTTTCAACTTCACCTAAGGCTGCTATTTTCTTCATTTGTAAAAATGGTCGTGTAGAGTCTCCTCCTCTTCTTCTTCCTGTCTTGCAACTTTTTGTGAATAACGGCGCTATTATAGCTGCCTGAAAATTCTTCAATTAGTAACTCTTTGAGTTCAGTGTATCCACTGACACATTCAGATTCTAAGAAAAGTTCTGCTGATCCAATCATCTTACTTCTGGCTTGAACATATTTTTGTTTCTCCGAAAGTTCATATGCCTCGGCATTTTTCTCAAAAATTTCAAACCATTTTTTAATAGGAATTGATTTGCCATCACAGTCACTTACAACTTTTCAAATTTTTCTGCAGCGATAATTACTTGCCCCTCTTGTTTAGATTTTGCCAACATGCTCTGGGTTAGAGTATTCATCTTTGTTCAAATTTTCTTCGACTTTAGCACTAGCGTCTTTATTCTGCTTCTTTGCCTCTGCTTCTCCTACAGGCGCCAACTTTTGATCTCTTCGTTCATTTTTTCTTTTCTGCTTTCGTCCTCGCTTTCGTTCTCTAGAATTGCTTGTATTTGGTCGGTGTTAAGTTTTTTATTTGTAGGTGGTGTACGTGTGAACATTCCGCGACAAGGCACTAACACCAGCAAACAACGACAATGTTCTAACGGCGCGACGGTAGTCGATTTTGCAGACGGCGCCACCGGTTAAAAGACAAATTTGATTTTCGTTAGAAACGAATTTCACCACCTTTGCAATTTAATTGTTTTAAATTCCACAACAGCAAACGACTTGAGTCTGTATGAGTTCAACCGATTTTTTCAACTTTCAATGCAGTAGACGTAGCCATAACTTTACAACTTTAAAGACTAAATCCACGCACACGACAATTTCAACTTTATCAGTTCTCTCTAGCAGCTTTCCCGACTTTTACCGACTTGTGTTCAAACAAAATCTGTACAACTGATTTTTCCAACTTTAAATGCAATAGATATAGCCACAACTTTACAACTTTTAAAGACTATATCCACGCACACAACAATGTCTTTTTTCTTTAAACAACTGCACCTTCATATAACCGATTTAGGACTGGACGAGCCCCCATGTAAGATTGTTTATTATTATTAATTTAATTATTAGTTTAATTCTAAATGCGGTAATTATATAAAGTATTCTTAGTTGTGACCGAACGACTGCTGCTGAGAACTCGACTGACTGCTACGCTGACTTCCACCAACTCCACTGCTGCCTTGCGATCGTTCCTTCGATGACTGATTGTCGATAACTTCGATTTCCGACAATCATGTTGCTGCTCAACAGCGCTGCCAACCGGGTTGTTGCCAGCCTTCAGCCTTACTCCATGTTACATTAATATAATAAATAAATTTTCTTGAATTATTAATGTGTTTGCTTAATTAGATCAGACCTTTCATGCATATTTTCAAATAATTTGTTCGGAAATCAATCGATTTCCTCGCCATATATGCATTAGCCTCGATGTAGTCAAATAAATAAATCAAATAAAAAATAAGAAGCAACAATTTTTTATTATCCTTTGTTATGTAATAGATATTAAATTCCCCAACCAAATTAACCAATTTCCATGCTGAATTTTAGATAACTTTTATTTTTTACAGACGTTTGAAGGGACAGTGTCAATTGTCGCGTACGACCTCTTCAATAATATTCCAACTTAAGTTAACACATAGAAAAAAATATAAAACAGCTCATTTTATTTTATTATTTTCTGTTTTTTAAATATTGCTCTCATCAATGTAATTTCATTATTTCCAAACTGTCTTTCGCGTAATTTAGATTTTTTTAGGTGTTTAAAGTTCAGCGTCCCTTGCCACGACACTTTTACTGCTAGTTTTACTGGACGTTAGCATCAAGAACAAATAAAAAATATTTATTATTGTAATAACCTCTTCTTGAATTTAATAATAAAAATAAGATTATTTTGATTCTTTCTCTGGCAGAATTACTATTTTTACGTATGATTGAAGATATTAATATAATAATAATAGAATATGAATTTTGTTCTTATTTGTTTTTATTTTATAAATAGTCGCAACAGAAAATTTTATCTCATTGAATCTAGTTTGTGGTCCTGAAAAGGACCGATTATAGAGTACTACACTGCAAGTTGATGCCCTGTCAGCTTAAGCACGCTCGCCGCGAATGCGTCGCGCTAACTGGATGTCTTTGGGCATAATGGTGACACGCTTGGCATGAATGGCACACAAGTTGGTATCTTCGAAGAGACCAACTAGGTAGGCTTCGCTAGCTTCCTGCAGAGCCATAACCGCCGAGCTCTGGAATCGCAAGTCCGTCTTAAAGTCCTGGGCGATTTCACGCACCAGACGCTGGAAAGGCAGCTTGCGGATTAGAAGCTCGGTGCTCTTTTGGTAGCGACGGATTTCACGCAAGGCCACTGTTCCAGGGCGATAGCGATGGGGCTTCTTCACACCTCCAGTGGCTGGAGCACTCTTGCGAGCGGCCTTTGTAGCCAGTTGTTTGCGTGGTGCTTTTCCACCAGTCGATTTGCGTGCAGTTTGCTTGGTACGAGCCATTTGTGGTTTCACAAAATTTCACCTTCACTACTTCACGTTTAAAAACACAATAAACGATCAGAGCATTTGCTACCTACTTATATAGCAATCGAGGATGTGAAAGAAGAGAGAAAAACAGAGGCCATTTCATTTGACGACCGAAGAACGAAACGAACATATCGTTCGTACTCTCTCGGGTTTTTGTCGTTTTACCTATAAATAGGGGCACGCCGAAACGTTGAATTTAGTTCTTTAGTGACTTTCGTGCTGTGTGTGTATAGTATAGTATAAAACAGTGAAAAATGACTGGTCGTGGTAAAGGAGGCAAAGGCTTGGGAAAGGGTGGCGCCAAGCGTCATCGCAAAGTGCTGCGTGATAACATCCAAGGTATCACGAAGCCTGCTATCCGCCGTTTGGCTCGTCGAGGCGGTGTGAAGCGCATATCTGGACTCATATACGAGGAAACGCGTGGCGTTCTAAAGGTTTTCTTGGAGAACGTAATTCGTGATGCCGTCACCTACACCGAACACGCCAAGAGGAAGACTGTTACAGCCATGGATGTTGTCTACGCTCTGAAGAGGCAAGGCCGCACCCTCTACGGATTTGGCGGTTAAAAAAACTGTAAATTCTGTACCCCTATTAAGCAATCGGTACTTTTCAGGACCACTATTTAGTTTTTAAAAGGAGGAAGATTTTCAAAAAGTATTTAATTTTATTGGTTGGGACTTCAGAAATATGTAGGTCGTAACTAAAAATAAATGTCGGTCGTTCGTACTCTTTCAGACGGAATGTGTATTTCTAACATGGCCTTGAACAGACTGAAGTGGTTTCAGACACCGCGTGTAAAGCATCACATCGTGGTGTGGGAGTATTTAAAGAAGCAAATTGTAGTTTATACCGCATATAGAAGAAAAACTGTACAACATGTCAATCTTTAAGTAGTTTTTCTTATGATTTACTATTTACAAAAAATTCCCAAGTGTAAAATTTTTCCAATTCTTTGGTAATAATTTGGTCGTCCTGAAAAGGACGGTTTGACGATTTTATGTACAAGTAGGTTTTTAGCTTAGCCTTTGAAACGTTTAGGCCTTCTTCTCGGTCTTCTTGGGCAACAGAACAGCCTGTATATTAGGCAACACGCCACCTTGTGCAATTGTGACGCCGGAGAGCAGCTTGTTTAACTCCTCGTCGTTTCGGATGGCCAGTTGCAGATGACGCGGAATAATTCTAGTCTTCTTGTTGTCACGAGCAGCATTGCCAGCCAACTCGAGAACCTCAGCGGCCAGATATTCCATTACGGCAGCTAGGTAAACTGGAGCGCCTGCACCAACACGCTCGGCGTAGTTGCCCTTTCGGAGCAGACGGTGAATACGGCCCACAGGGAATTGAAGACCGGCACGGTTCGAGCGGGACTTTGCCTTTCCCTTCACTTTGCCACCTTTTCCACGTCCAGACATTTTGCTTTGCGTTTATTTCACTTAGTTCACTTTACACACGGAACACGAATGCTCGTCGAACCCCGACAGCGGAATATTTATACTTTTCCGTTTGCCGGCGCGTTCAGTTAGGGGTGGGTGACTTAGACCTGAATTGACTGCTCGAAAAAAAGTATAAAGGTGAACGCGTTCGGGCCCACATCACGATAAGTGAATTGTGTTTGTGAAAATATAAGTAACGTGAACAATGCCTCCGAAAACTAGTGGAAAGGCAGCCAAGAAGGCTGGCAAGGCTCAGAAGAACATCACCAAGAACGACAAGAAAAAGAAACGCAAGAGGAAGGAGAGTTATGCCATCTACATTTACAAGGTTCTCAAGCAGGTCCATCCTGACACCGGAATTTCGTCGAAGGCGATGAGCATAATGAACAGCTTTGTAAATGATATTTTCGAGCGAATTGCTGCCGAAGCGTCTCGTCTAGCTCACTACAACAAGCGCTCGACCATCACCAGTCGGGAAATCCAAACGGCTGTTCGCCTGCTTCTGCCTGGAGAGTTGGCCAAGCATGCTGTCAGTGAGGGAACCAAGGCTGTTACCAAGTACACCAGCTCCAAATAATTGGCTCCTGCGAATGCGGACAACAATTCAAAACGGCCCTTTTCAGGGCCACAATGGGTTATACCAAAGAAATCCATTTTTCGATATACCAATCACCAATCATCGAAAATGAATTTACCAATAAAACGTATCTACCCGCAATATGGGGTGATACTGTTCAAATAAATATCGGAAACGAAAACTGAATGCGGCCAATATGCAATGTAATTCAATAACGCAACGCAAGACATGAAGCGTTTTATTGTTGCTGCGAACGTCAGCTAATAAATAAGTAGAACATTTTAATACACAAATACTATTTAAATTAAAGTTTTTTTCTCTTGCAACAGAACGTTGTAGCCCTGAAAAGGACTTATATAAACAAATTTCAGATCTATAAATCATAAATCTAAAGTTTTGATTGCGAACATGTACCAAATACTGTACTTTTTCACAATTTACTTTTTGGCAGCCGTAGTCTTCGCTTTCGGCTTCTTGGCGGTAGCAGAAACCGATGCTTTCTTCACCGTCTTTTTGGGTCTTGCAGACACCGCTGGCTTTGCCTTTGGGGCTTTCGCTACTACAGCCTTTGGCTTCGATGCAGTCACTTTCGCCTTTGTTGCGGCGTTCTTCGACTTTACGATTCCAGTTTTCTTGGCATCCTTGGCTTTTGCCTTCTCAGTTTTCTTATTTTCGGCAGTCTTTTTGGTAGCCACACCCTTCTTAGCTTTGGGCTTTGTGTCAGCAGCCCCAGAGGCAGTTTTTTTGGAGGAGACACCAATCTTTTTAGAGGCTACCTTCTTGCTTTGAACTTTTTTCTCTGCAGACAAAACCTTCGACTTTGCCTTCGGATCCTTGTCCTTCTTGGCGGAGGCCGACAGTTTGAAAGATCCAGATGCACCTTTTCCCTTTGTTTGGATAAGCTTTCCATTGACCACGGCCGATTTTAGGTACTTCTTGATGAATGGCGCTAACTTTTGGGCGTCGCATTTATAGGTGGCAGTGATATATTTTTTTATTGCAAGAAGTGATGACCCGCCACGTTCCTTTAAATTTTTAATAGAAGCGTCCACCATTTGCTGAGTTGGCGGATGTGACGGCGTCGCAGTGGCTTTCTTAGTCTTTCCGGATCCAGATGCCTTTTTTTGGACCACTTTCTTCTCAACTGTCGCTGGCGTGGCAGCCACTGGGGAAGCGGACGTTGCAACTGCA
The DNA here is from genome assembly GCF_004382195.2 of Drosophila sechellia. NCBI lineage: Eukaryota > Metazoa > Arthropoda > Insecta > Diptera > Drosophilidae > Drosophila > Drosophila sechellia. The sequence continues at coordinate 21,094,469 of NC_045949.1, read as the reverse complement.
GAATCAGACATTTTATTCACAGATAACACTTTTTTCTGTTAAAAACGGCCCGCGCGCTGCCTACCAACCTCCTTTGCTCTTATGAGAATCGAGGAGGAGAGCACTTTAACAATGCTACTGACATCAGTCGTTTACTATGTCGAAGTTGGCTTGAAGTATAAACTTTTTTTAATTTTTTAGTATTTAAAATCATTAATAAAAATAAGGTTTTAATTGTTCTAAACTTTTAAATAATTATTTCGTCACTTTACATTTTTAAATGGATGTAATATGGATTTGGAGACTTTCAAATGTTGATTGAAGTTTTATATTTACATTTTTAACTGGACCAATTTATAACAAAACATCAATTAAAATAAGAAATATTGCACATATTTTACTAATTCCTAATGTTTATTGAAATTGCAACGTTAATCCCTTAGAAAGACTTCTGAAAGAAGCGTATATTATTAATTAAGATACTATATTAGTTAATTTAAGTTCACATAAACCTACAGAAAAAGTTTCCTTTACGGCAGCATTCAGAAATAATTTTCTATCGTTAAAAATACAAATACTTTCTTAAATAATATAATATTAATATAATAAATAAAATTTTCTTGAATTATTAATGTGTTTGCTTAATTAGATCAGACCTTTCATGCATATTTTCAAATAATTTGTTCGGAAATCAATCGATTTCCTCGCCATATATGCATTAGCCTCGATGTAGTCAAATAAATAAATCAAATAAAAAATAAGAAGCAACAATTTTTTATTATCCTTTGTTATGTAATAGATATTAAATTCCCCAACCAAATTAACCAATTTCCATGCTGAATTTTAGATAACTTTTATTTTTTACAGACGTTTGAAGGGACAGTGTCAATTGTCGCGTACGACCTCTTCAATAATATTTCCAACTTAAGTTAACACATAGAAAAAAATATAAAACAGCTCATTTTATTTTATTATTTTCTGTTATTTTATAAATATTGCTCTCATCAATGTAATTTCATTATTTCCAAACTGTCTTTCGCGTAATTTAGATTTTTTTAGGTGTTTAAAGTTCAGCGTCCCTTGCCACGACACTTTTACTGCTAGTTTTACTGGACGTTAGCATCAAGAACAAATAAAAAATATTTATTATTGTAATAACCTCTTCTTGAATTTAATAATAAAAATAAGATTATTTTGATTCTTTTTCTGGCAGAATTACTATTTTTACGTATGATTGAAGATATTAATATAATAATAATAGAATATGAATTTTGTTCTTATTTGTTTTTATTATATAAATAGTCGCAACAGAAAATTTTATCTCATTGAATCTAGTTTGTGGTCCTGAAAAGGACCGATTATAGAGTACTACACTGCAAGTTGATGCCCTGTCAGCTTAAGCACGCTCGCCGCGAATGCGTCGCGCTAACTGGATGTCTTTGGGCATAATGGTGACACGCTTGGCATGAATGGCACACAAGTTGGTATCTTCGAAGAGACCAACTAGGTAGGCTTCGCTAGCTTCCTGCAGAGCCATAACCGCCGAGCTCTGGAATCGCAAGTCCGTCTTAAAGTCCTGAGCGATTTCACGCACCAGACGCTGGAAAGGCAGCTTGCGGATTAGAAGCTCGGTGCTCTTTTGGTAGCGACGGATTTCACGCAAGGCTACTGTTCCAGGGCGATAGCGATGGGGCTTCTTCACACCTCCAGTGGCTGGAGCACTCTTGCGAGCGGCCTTTGTAGCCAGTTGTTTGCGTGGTGCTTTTCCACCAGTCGATTTGCGTGCAGTTTGCTTGGTACGAGCCATTTGTGTTTCACAAAATTTCACCTTCACTACTTCACGTTTAAAAACACAATAAACGATCAGAGCATTTGCTACCTACTTATATAGCAATCGTGGATGGTGAAAGAGAGAGAGAAAAACAGAGGCCATTTCATTTGACGACCGAAGAACGAAACGAACATATCGTTCGTACTCTCTCGGGTTTTTGTCGTTTTACCTATAAATAGGGGCACGCCGAAACGTTGAATTTAGTTCTTTAGTGACTTTCGTGCTGTGTGTGTATAGTAGTATAGTATAAAACAGTGAAAAATGACTGGTCGTGGTAAAGGAGGCAAAGGCTTGGGAAAGGGTGGCGCCAAGCGTCATCGCAAAGTGCTGCGTGATAACATCCAAGGTATCACGAAGCCTGCTATCCGCCGTTTGGCTCGTCGAGGCGGTGTGAAGCGCATATCTGGACTCATATACGAGGAAACGCGTGGCGTTCTAAAGGTTTTCTTGGAGAACGTAATTCGTGATGCCGTCACCTACACCGAACACGCCAAGAGGAAGACTGTTACAGCCATGGATGTTGTCTACGCTCTGAAGAGGCAAGGCCGCACCCTCTACGGATTTGGCGGTTAAAAAAACTGTAAATTCTGTACCCCTATTAAGCAATCGGTACTTTTCAGGACCACTATTTAGTTTTTAAAAGGAGGAAGATTTTCAAAAAGTATTTAATTTTATTGGTTGGGACTTCAGAAATATGTAGGTCGTAACTAAAAATAAATGTCGGTCGTTCGTACTCTTTCAGACGGAATGTGTATTTCTAACATGGCCTTGAACAGACTGAAGTGGTTTCAGACACCGCGTGTAAAGCATCACATCGTGGTGTGGGAGTATTTAAAGAAGCAAATTGTAGTTTATACCGCATATAGAAGAAAAACTGTACAACATGTCAATCTTTAAGTAGTTTTTCTTATGATTTACTATTTACAAAAAATTCCCAAGTGTAAAATTTTTCCAATTCTTTGGTAATAATTTGGTCGTCCTGAAAAGGACGGTTTGACGATTTTATGTACAAGTAGGTTTTTAGCTTAGCCTTTGAAACGTTTAGGCCTTCTTCTCGGTCTTCTTGGGCAACAGAACAGCCTGTATATTAGGCAACACGCCACCTTGTGCAATTGTGACGCCGGAGAGCAGCTTGTTTAACTCCTCGTCGTTTCGGATGGCCAGTTGCAGATGACGCGGAATAATTCTAGTCTTCTTGTTGTCACGAGCAGCATTGCCAGCCAACTCGAGAACCTCAGCGGCCAGATATTCCATTACGGCAGCTAGGTAAACTGGAGCGCCTGCACCAACACGCTCGGCGTAGTTGCCCTTTCGGAGCAGACGGTGAATACGGCCCACAGGGAATTGAAGACCGGCACGGTTCGAGCGGGACTTTGCCTTTCCCTTCACTTTGCCACCTTTTCCACGTCCAGACATTTTGCTTTGCGTTTATTTCACTTAGTTCACTTTACACACGGAACACGAATGCTCGTCGAACCCCGACAGCGGAATATTTATACTTTTCCGTTTGCCGGCGCGTTCAGTTAGGGGTGGGTGACTTAGACCTGAATTGACTGCTCGAAAAAAAGTATAAAGGTGAACGCGTTCGGGCCCATATCACGATAAGTGAATTGTGTTTGTGAAAATATAAGTAACGTGAACAATGCCTCCGAAAACTAGTGGAAAGGCAGCCAAGAAGGCTGGCAAGGCTCAGAAGAACATCACCAAGAACGACAAGAAAAAGAAACGCAAGAGGAAGGAGAGTTATGCCATCTACATTTACAAGGTTCTCAAGCAGGTCCATCCTGACACCGGAATTTCGTCGAAGGCGATGAGCATAATGAACAGCTTTGTAAATGATATTTTCGAGCGAATTGCTGCCGAAGCGTCTCGTCTAGCTCACTACAACAAGCGCTCGACCATCACCAGTCGGGAAATCCAAACGGCTGTTCGCCTGCTTCTGCCTGGAGAGTTGGCCAAGCATGCTGTCAGTGAGGGAACCAAGGCTGTTACCAAGTACACCAGCTCCAAATAATTGGCTCCTGCGAATGCGGACAACAATTCAAAACGGCCCTTTTCAGGGCCACAATGGGTTATACCAAAGAAATCCATTTTTCGATATACCAATCACCAATCATCGAAAATGAATTTACCAATAAAACGTATCTACCCGCAATATGGGTGATACTGTTCAAATAAATATCGGAAACGAAAACTGAATGCGGCCAATATGCAATGTAATTCAATAACGCAACGCAAGACATGAAGCGTTTTATTGTTGCTGCGAACGTCAGCTAATAAATAAGTAGAACATTTTAATACACAAATACTATTTAAATTAAAGTTTTTTTCTCTTGCAACAGAACGTTGTAGCCCTGAAAAGGACTTATATAAACAAATTTCAGATCTATAAATCATAAATCTAAAGTTTTGATTGCGAACATGTACCAAATACTGTACTTTTTCACAATTTACTTTTTGGCAGCCGTAGTCTTCGCTTTCGGCTTCTTGGCGGTAGCAGAAACCGATGCTTTCTTCACCGTCTTTTTGGGTCTTGCAGACACCGCTGGCTTTGCCTTTGGGGCTTTCGCTACTACAGCCTTTGGCTTCGATGCAGTCACTTTCGCCTTTGTTGCGGCGTTCTTCGACTTTACGATTCCCGTTTTCTTGGCATCCTTGGCTTTTGCCTTCTCAGTTTTCTTATTTTCGGCAGTCTTTTTGGTAGCCACACCCTTCTTAGCTTTGGGCTTTGTGCCAGCAGCCCCAGAGGCAGTTTTTTTGGAGGAGACACCAATCTTTTTAGAGGCTACCTTCTTGCTTTGAACTTTTTTCTCTGCAGACAAAACCTTCGACTTTGCCTTCGGATCCTTGTCCTTCTTGGCGGAGGCCGACAGTTTGAAAGATCCAGATGCACCTTTTCCCTTTGTTTGGATAAGCTTTCCATTGACCACGGCCGATTTTAGGTACTTCTTGATGAATGGCGCTAACTTTTGGGCGTCGCATTTATAGGTGGCAGTGATATATTTTTTTATTGCAAGAAGTGATGACCCGCCACGTTCCTTTAAATTTTTAATAGAAGCGTCCACCATTTGCTGAGTTGGCGGATGTGACGGCGTCGCGGTGGCTTTCTTAGTCTTTCCGGATCCAGATGCCTTTTTTTGGACCACTTTCTTCTCAACTGTCGCTGGCGTGGCAGCCACTGGGGAAGCGGACGTTGCAACTGCAGAATCAGACATTTTATTCACAGAGAACACTTTTTTCTGTTAAAAACGGCCCGCGCGCTGCCTACCAACCTCCTTTGCTCTTATGAGAATCGAGGAGGAGAGCACTTTAACAATGCTACTGACATCAGTCGTTTACTATGTCGAAGTTGGCTTGAAGTATAAACTTTTTTTAATTTTTTAGTATTTAAAATCATTAATAAAAATAAGGTTTTAATTGTTCTAAACTTTTAAATAATTATTTCGTCACTTTACATTTTTAAATGGATGTAATATGGATTTGGAGTCTTTCAAATGTTGATTGAAGTTTTATATTTACATTTTTAACTGGACCAATTTATAACAAAACATCAATTAAAATAAGAAATATTGCACATATTTTACTAATTCCTAATGTTTATTGAAATTGCAACGTTCATCCCTTAGAAAGACTTCTGAAAGAAGCGTATATTATTAATTAAGATACTATATTAGTTAATTTAAGTTCACATAAACCTACAGAAAAAGTTTCCTTTACGGCAGCATTCAGAAATAATTTTCTATCGTTAAAAATACAAATACTTTCTTAAATAATATAATATTAATATAATAAATAAAATTTTCTTGAATTATTAATGTGTTTGCTTAATTAGATCAGACCTTTCATGCATATTTTCAAATAATTTGTTCGGAAATCAATCGATTTCCTCGCCATATATGCATTAGCCTCGATGTAGTCAAATAAATAAATCAAATAAAAAATAAGAAGCAACAATTTTTTATTATCATTTGTTATGTAATAGATATTAAATTCCCCAACCAAATTAACCAATTTCCATGCTGAATTTTAGATAACTTTTATTTTTTACAGACGTTTGAAGGGACAGTGTCAATTGTCGCGTACGACCTCTTCAATAATATTTCCAACTTAAGTTAACACATAGAAAAAAATATAAAACAGCTCATTTTATTTTATTATTTTCTGTTATTTTATAAATATTGCTCTCATCAATGTAATTTCATTATTTCCAAACTGTCTTTCGCGTAATTTAGATTTTTTTAGGTGTTTAAAGTTCAGCGTCCCTTGCCACGACACTTTTACTGCTAGTTTTACTGGACGTTAGCATCAAGAACAAATAAAAAATATTTATTATAGTAATAACCTCTTCTTGAATTTAATAATAAAAATAAGATTATTTTGATTCTTTTTCTGGCAGAATTACTATTTTTACGTATGATTGAAGATATTAATATAATAATAATAGAATATGAATTTTGTTCTTATTTGTTTTTATTATATAAATAGTCGCAACAGAAAATTTTATCTCATTGAATCTAGTTTGTGGTCCTGAAAAGGACCGATTATAGAGTACTACACTGCAAGTTGATGCCCTGTCAGCTTAAGCACGCTCGCCGCGAATGCGTCGCGCTAACTGGATGTCTTTGGGCATAATGGTGACACGCTTGGCATGAATGGCACACAAGTTGGTATCTTCGAAGAGACCAACTAGGTAGGCTTCGCTAGCTTCCTGCAGAGCCATAACCGCCGAGCTCTGGAATCGCAAGTCCGTCTTAAAGTCCTGAGCGATTTCACGCACCAGACGCTGGAAAGGCAGCTTGCGGATTAGAAGCTCGGTGCTCTTTTGGTAGCGACGGATTTCACGCAAGGCCACTGTTTACAGGGCGATAGCGATGGGGCTTCTTCACACCTCCAGTGGCTGGAGCACTCTTGCGAGCGGCCTTTGTAGCCAGTTGTTTGCGTGGTGCTTTTCCACCAGTCGATTTGCGTGCAGTTTGCTTGGTACGAGCCATTTGTGTTTCACAAAATTTCACCTTCACTACTTCACGTTTAAAAACACAATAAACGATCAGAGCATTTGCTACCTACTTATATAGCAATCGAGGATGTTGAAAGAGAGAGAGAAAAACAGAGGCCATTTCATTTGACGACCGAAGAACGAAACGAACATATCGTTCGTACTCTCTCGGGTTTTTGTCGTTTTACCTATAAATAGGGGCACGCCGAAACGTTGAATTTAGTTCTTTAGTGACTTTCGTGCTGTGTGTGTATAATAGTATAAAACAGTGAAAAATGACTGGTCGTGGTAAAGGAGGCAAAGGCTTGGGAAAGGGTGGCGCCAAGCGTCATCGCAAAGTGCTGCGTGATAACATCCAAGGTATCACGAAGCCTGCTATCCGCCGTTTGGCTCGTCGAGGCGGTGTGAAGCGCATATCTGGACTCATATACGAGGAAACGCGTGGCGTTCTGAAGGTTTTCTTGGAGAACGTAATTCGTGATGCCGTCACCTACACCGAACACGCCAAGAGGAAGACTGTTACAGCCATGGATGTTGTCTACGCTCTGAAGAGGCAAGGCCGCACCCTCTACGGATTTGGCGGTTAAAAAAACTGTAAATTCTGTACCCCTATTAAGCAATCGGTACTTTTCAGGACCACTATTTAGTTTTTAAAAGGAGGAAGATTTTCAAAAAGTATTTAATTTTATTGGTTGGGACTTCAGAAATATGTAGGTCGTAACTAAAAATAAATGTCGGTCGTTCGTACTCTTTCAGACGGAATGTGTATTTCTAACATGGCCTTGAACAGACTGAAGTGGTTTCAGACACCGCGTGTAAAGCATCACATCGTGGTGTGGGAGTATTTAAAGAAGCAAATTGTAGTTTATACCGCATATAGAAGAAAAACTGTACAACATGTCAATCTTTAAGTAGTTTTTCTTATGATTTACTATTTACAAAAAATTCCCAAGTGTAAAATTTTTCCAATTCTTTGGTAATAATTTGGTCGTCCTGAAAAGGACGGTTTGACGATTTTATGTACAAGTAGGTTTTTAGCTTAGCCTTTGAAACGTTTAGGCCTTCTTCTCGGTCTTCTTGGGCAACAGAACAGCCTGTATATTAGGCAACACGCCACCTTGTGCAATTGTGACGCCGGAGAGCAGCTTGTTTAACTCCTCGTCGTTTCGGATGGCCAGTTGCAGATGACGCGGAATAATTCTAGTCTTCTTGTTGTCACGAGCAGCATTGCCAGCCAACTCGAGAACCTCAGCGGCCAGATATTCCATTACGGCAGCTAGGTAAACTGGAGCGCCTGCACCAACACGCTCGGCGTAGTTGCCCTTTCGGAGCAGACGGTGAATACGGCCCACAGGGAATTGAAGACCGGCACGGTTCGAGCGGGACTTTGCCTTTCCCTTCACTTTGCCACCTTTTCCACGTCCAGACATTTTGCTTTGCGTTTATTTCACTTAGTTCACTTTACACACGGAACACGAATGCTCGTCGAACCCCGACAGCGGAATATTTATACTTTTCCGTTTGCCGGCGCGTTCAGTTAGGGGTGGGTGACTTAGACCTGAATTGACTGCTCGAAAAAAAGTATAAAGGTGAACGCGTTCGGGCCCACATCACGATAAGTGAATTGTGTTTGTGAAAATATAAGTAACGTGAACAATGCCTCCGAAAACTAGTGGAAAGGCAGCCAAGAAGGCTGGCAAGGCTCAGAAGAACATCACCAAGAACGACAAGAAAAAGAAACGCAAGAGGAAGGAGAGTTATGCCATCTACATTTACAAGGTTCTCAAGCAGGTCCATCCTGACACCGGAATTTCGTCGAAGGCGATGAGCATAATGAACAGCTTTGTAAATGATATTTTCGAGCGAATTGCTGCCGAAGCGTCTCGTCTAGCTCACTACAACAAGCGCTCGACCATCACCAGTCGGGAAATCCAAACGGCTGTTCGCCTGCTTCTGCCTGGAGAGTTGGCCAAGCATGCTGTCAGTGAGGGAACCAAGGCTGTTACCAAGTACACCAGCTCCAAATAATTGGCTCCTGCGAATGCGGACAACAATTCAAAACGGCCCTTTTCAGGGCCACAATGGGTTATACCAAAGAAATCCATTTTTCGATATACCAATCACCAATCATCGAAAATGAATTTACCAATAAAACGTATCTACCCGCAATATGGGTGATACTGTTCAAATAAATATCGGAAACGAAAACTGAATGCGGCCAATATGCAATGTAATTCAATAACGCAACGCAAGACATGAAGCGTTTTATTGTTGCTGCGAACGTCAGCTAATAAATAAGTAGAACATTTTAATACACAAATACTATTTAAATTAAAGTTTTTTTCTCTTGCAACAGAACGTTGTAGCCCTGAAAAGGACTTATATAAACAAATTTCAGATCTATAAATCATAAATCTAAAGTTTTGATTGCGAACATGTACCAAATACTGTACTTTTTCACAATTTACTTTTTGGCAGCCGTAGTCTTCGCTTTCGGCTTCTTGGCGGTAGCAGAAACCGATGCTTTCTTCACCGTCTTTTTGGGTCTTGCAGACACCGCTGGCTTTGCCTTTGGGGCTTTCGCTACTACAGCCTTTGGCTTCGATGCAGTCAATTTCGCCTTTGTTGCGGCGTTCTTCGACTTTACGATTCCAGTTTTCTTGGCATCCTTGGCTTTTGCCTTCTCAGTTTTCTTATTTTCGGCAGTCTTTTTGGTAGCCACACCCTTCTTAGCTTTGGGCTTTGTGTCAGCAGCCCCAGAGGCAGTTTTTTTGGAGGAGACACCAATGTAGTTAATTAGAATTCCAATACTTCTGATGTAGTTAATTAAGTTTCAAAACGCAATCGGTCATTTTATCTTTATTTGGTTTTTATTCAGCAAGTGTACATTCCTGATCTATTCCTGATTTATAACTGATCTTAGTGTGGTCTACAGGCAGATCTCTTGTGACAGCCAAGTGCTGACACTAGCAAATTCTGCAATATGTATGTATGAAGTTCATACTCGATAACCAATGGGAGTCGAGTGCGACCCCTAAAGGCGTACATGCTGAATTCGCATATTTAGGATTAGGGTGTACTTAAGGATCTACTAGGGTGGTCCTAAGGAATTAGGGTGGTCCTAAGTTTACTTATTAGTTGACTTATTATTATGATTCATATTATAATTATTATTAATATTATTATCATTATTATTATTATTATTATTATTATGTTCTTATATACTACATCTCCCTCCTTTTGAAAAATAACGTAATAACATGAAGTTATTTTCAAGTATATAATAATAATAAATTTTTTTTTTTTGTAATATGTATATTAATATTTGAAATGAATGATTAAAGAGATATTAAAAGAAAATATATATATTTTCATTTTATTTTGCAAAGTAAAAGTTTTTTATTATAATGTTTTTATTAGTTTTTTATTTGTGGTTGGCCAACCAAACAAAATGTATTATGAATTAAAAATTTTTAACCTATCTTTATGGACTATCTGTTTTTTATTTTTATTTCCTATAATTGTAATGTTGTCATTATCTCCTATTTCTGAAACTAAATATGGTCCTAAATAATTATTGTCAAGTTTATGACCCGTTTCGTTTTTAAGTAATATCTTATCTCCTATCTTTAATTCAAAGTTACTAATATTTCTATCATATTTTATCTTTCTATCGGCTTTTGCCTTGTCTAACATATTTTTAGCTCTTCTATATGCTATTTCTAATCGTAGCTTAACTTCCTTTGAATAGTCATCCATGTTGTAAATAGGATCTATTCTGTCTATCCTGTTAAAATCTATGAACTGTCTGGGTAATCTTCCAAATACTAATTCATATGGACAATATTCATGAACTACCGATGGTGTTGTATTGAAACAATAAGTAAAATATTGTATCCATATATCCCAATCGGTTTTGTCAACAGATATATATGAGCGAACATACTCGTTGAAAGTTCTGTGACTTCGTTCTATTGTTCCTAATGTCTGGTGATGGTGTGCTGTTGAAGTAATGTTTTTTATCTTCATATATTTGCATAGGTCGTCTATAATTTGGTTTTTATATTCCGTTCCCATGTCCGTTATGATTGTTTTCATTGGACCGTACTTTAGAATAAAATTTTCGAATATAGCCTTAGCAACTGATTTTGCACTTTTATTTGGAATAGGTACCGTTACCAAATATTTTGTTAAATCGCAAATGATAGTAACAGCATACTCATTTCCATTTTCTGATCTTGGCAGTGGACCAATGGTATCTATCAAAACTATATCAAATGCTGTTGCTGGCGTTTCTGTTATCGTCAAAGGTGTTTTAGTATGTTTTGTAGTCTTGGCTTGTTGACATTTTAAACATGTTTTAACATATTTACTTATTGCCTTCGTCATTTGTGGCCAATAATAATAATTTTTTATTTTCCTCTGGGTTCTAGAAATTCCTGAATGGCCTCCTTCTGATGGATCATCATGATATTTAGACAGTATTGCTTTTATTTGAACCTTATCATTTTTATCTATCTTAGTCACCTTGTTTAATAGCGCTATTTTTAAGTTTTTTAGTATTTTATTGCCCTTTTCTTTAAAATTCTTTATAGTGACAAATTCGAAGATTTGTTCACTTGGTGACAATTGTGTTTGAATGATGCTATTTATTCTTGCTTCTTCATTAAGCCTTTGAAAGAATTGATCTAAATCGATTATTTCATTAGAATAAAAATTAGTCATATCAAAACGTGTTATAATGTGTTTTCCTCTTTTCAACAAACACTTATGCTTGTCTATTTTGAGTATAACATATTTTTTGGCATCAATGTTATTGATTACCTGATAGATATTGGGCATTTTTATATTTTCTTTCTCATTTGGTTCATGCAATTTTTCACCTGCGCAGGTATTTTTCTGTCTTGTTGTAGATCTTGTTGAAACAAATATATCATTATTAACGTGTTTATGTTGTTAATTTGTGGGGATTCGGTTTAATAAGTAAAACGTTTGTACAAAGGCTTTGGAAATAGCTTTGTCTGCTCGTTCGATCGTTAGGTACAAAACTAATTTTACCAGAAATACATAGGATATCAAAAATGTAAGCGTTTCATATCGCCTTAAACTAAGCTTCTTCTTCTTTTTTTTTTCCGTAACAAATATCCACTTAAATGGCTTATATCAAGGTGTTATTGTATCCCTTTGTGTAAGTGCGTTCAACGACTGTAAAGTTAATGAGAATGTGAGGAGTGTGTGCTACCGGATGTGAGTGTGCCTCTAGATGTGGTTGATGGATGCATCTATTGCTTAGTAGGCGTTCCGGCGCTTGTAGTTACGCACATTGTTGGCCAGGCAACAGGCAAAGATGAAGCCGATCAGCTCCACTCCGATGAGGCCGATGCCCACATATTTAGCGTTCTCAGATCCAGCGGTCATTAATTTGATGAACTTTCCACGGCATCCCGGGTAGTAGTTGGCCGGGTTCAGGCACGAGCCGCTGCAACAACTTGAGGGCAGCAGTTCTCCCTTGGCAACATAGTCCAGAGCAGAGCTTGATCCGCAGCAGTGCAACGATTTCTGAATGGTATCGAAGACACCATCCTTATGAGTAGTGTCTGCCATCCATGCATTCTCGATAACGTTTCCCATTGCGTTCTCAAACTTCTCCTTATTGGTAAACAGCAGAATAACGAGCGTCAGCTGCAGGATCAGCAGGATCAACAAGAAGACGGCATAGCTCATGGTCATGCACACGGATTCGCGAATGGCACCGCAGCATCCCAGGAATGAAATGAAGACCACAATCGAGCCCAAGCTGATAAGAATGATCGGCATGAGAGCCTGTGGCGGGAAGCCCACTTGTCCATTAACTTCGATTGGACCGATGCTTTTCAGAATCAGCACGCCATAAACAATGCTCAAGATTCCGATAATCGACACAATGGTGTTGAATATGAAGAGGATGTATTTGACCATAGATGTGCCGCAGTCCATCTTGATGTTGCTTCACTGTACCGTCTTCGCCTTTAAATTATCACCAAGTTAAATTCCCACGAAATGCGCGTCCGTTCAAGTCGAACAACTTTTTTTTAGTCCATTTAAAGAATAATATGGATTTATCTGTGCAATCGAACTTTATAAATTGTGGCCTCTCCTAAAAAGGTTTCTTCAATAATCTTTTTTTTTTTTTCATTCTAGTTTTCTGATATTAAAAATAAAAATTTTAGATCATCTTAATTCAAAATACATTTTGGGTGTTTTTTTTTTTTAAATTTTATCCAAACTATTCTCTGCTTTGCCTATATAACGCTTCTTTATTAGCTTGTTATGCTTAACATATAGCGTTAATATAAACTGAGCGACTGTTACGATCGTCAAGATCAAAAGGAGTAACCACAGTGACTGAATGTCTTCTGTATGGTCAATTTTTAAGTTATTGACCACATTGGCCGCATTATCTTTTGTCTGACTATCGTCAGATCCAAACCAACCCATTTTTGTATATTTTTTTTTTTATTTTTTTTATTTTTGGGTTTTGGTTTATTTTACTTTAAAAATATGTTGTTTTGATTTTTTTTTTTTCAATATAGTTACATTTTTCTACCTAATTGGTGTATGGCTTTACGGGCCATTCTTCTCATCGGGCAGAAAAAGTTCCGCTCAATGTTACAATATTTTGTGTAATATTAATATGCAGCGCAGTGCATCGAGGGTGGTGTGCCACGCAGGGCAACAAAAAAAAATATTTTATTTTTCAGCTCCTACTTGCTTCGCTCTGACCCTCCTTGCATCAGCTGGACGTCGCCGGGGTTGGCACGCTGACACTCCTTCGATGACGTAGTTAGCGGGCTGCTCACCACGTTGATGATGATTTCCTCATTTAGGGGTTATGGGCTGCAATGTCTGCACGTATGTTCACAATGTGGTGTGAACAGTGGTCCCTCGCAGTCGTTCGGGCAGCTTTTCTTAAAAACAGACAGGCTTTTCGGATTGGGAGTTGGAGTTTTGTTAATTATTAACGATTTTATTTGTTTTTCTGAGTGAGCGGGTGTGGTGGGGATTTTTTTCTTAAGATATTCGACACAGTGGTCTAGCTCAGCTTGTAGTTTTTGAGCTTTCGACCATTGGGGTGGTGGAGTGTTCGTATATAATAGCCACTTTATGTGCGCTATTCTCTTTTTTACATTATTTCGAACTCCGCCCCTGTGTTTTTCCCATCACACTAACGCTCTACTCACTCAGATCGCTTTTTTTTTTTTTTTCTTCACAATTGCCGCCGTCTTGGTGGATAAGCATCGAATTCCGGGCATGCTGATCCTCTCACGTTCAGTGCTTGTTGATGGAAGTTGAAAATTATCACAAGCGGTTTCCTTTAGCTTCTGCTACCACTTATAACGATCCTTTGTCACGGTCGCCATGTAGTTAATTAGAATTCCAATACTTCTGATGTAGTTAATTAAGTTTCAAAACGCAATCGGTCATTTTATCTTTATTTGGTTTTTATTCAGCAAGTGTACATTCCTGATCTATTCCTGATTTATAACTGATCTTAGTGTGGTCTACAGGCAGATCTCTTGTGACAGCCAAGTGCTGACACTAGCAAATTCTGCAATATGTATGTATGAAGTTCATACTCGATAACCAATGGGAGTCGAGTGCGACCCCTAAAGGCGTACATGCTGAATTCGCATATTTAGGATTAGGGTGTACTTAAGGATCTACTAGGGTGGTCCTAAGGAATTAGGGTGGTCCTAAGTTTACTTATTAGTTGACTTATTATTATGATTCATATTATAATTATTATTAATATTATTATCATTATTATTATTATTATTATTATTATGTTCTTATATACTACACCAATCTTTTTAGAGGCTACCTTCTTGCTTTGAACTTTTTTCTCTGCAGACAAAACCTTCGACTTTGCCTTCGGATCCTTGTCCTTCTTGGCGGAGGCCGACAGTTTGAAAGATCCAGATGCACCTTTTCCCTTTGTTTGGATAAGCTTTCCATTGACCACGGCCGATTTTAGGTACTTCTTGATGAATGGCGCTAACTTTTGGGCGTCGCATTTATAGGTGGCAGTGATATATTTTTTTATTGCAAGAAGTGATGACCCGCCACGTTCCTTTAAATTTTTAATAGAAGCGTCCACCATTTGCTGAGTTGGCGGATGTGACGGCGTCGCAGTGGCTTTCTTAGTCTTTCCGGATCCAGATGCCTTTTTTTGGACCACTTTCTTCTCAACTGTCGCTGGCGTGGCAGCCACTGGGGAAGCGGACGTTGCAACTGCAGAATCAGACATTTTATTCACAGAGAACACTTTTTTCTGTTAAAAACGGCCCGCGCGCTGCCTACCAACCTCCTTTGCTCTTATGAGAATCGAGGAGGAGAGCACTTTAACAATGCTACTGACATCAGTCGTTTACTATGTCGAAGTTGGCTTGAAGTATAAACTTTTTTTAATTTTTTAGTATTTAAAATCATTAATAAAAATAAGGTTTTAATTGTTCTAAACTTTTAAATAATTATTTCGTCACTTTACATTTTTAAATGGATGTAATATGGATTTGGAGTCTTTCAAATGTTGATTGAAGTTTTATATTTACATTTTTAACTGGACCAATTTATAACAAAACATCAATTAAAATAAGAAATATTGCACATATTTTACTAATTCCTAATGTTTATTGAAATTGCAACGTTCATCCCTTAGAAAGACTTCTGAAAGAAGCGTATATTATTAATTAAGATACTATATTAGTTAATTTAAGTTCACATAAACCTACAGAAAAAGTTTCCTTTACGGCAGCATTCAGAAATAATTTTCTATCGTTAAAAATACAAATACTTTCTTAAATAATATAATATTAATATAATAAATAAAATTTTCTTGAATTATTAATGTGTTTGCTTAATTAGATCAGACCTTTCATGCATATTTTCAAATAATTTGTTCGGAAATCAATCGATTTCCTCGCCATATATGCATTAGCCTCGATGTAGTCAAATAAATAAATCAAATAAAAAATAAGAAGCAACAATTTTTTATTATCATTTGTTATGTAATAGATATTAAATTCCCCAACCAAATTAACCAATTTCCATGCTGAATTTTAGATAACTTTTATTTTTTACAGACGTTTGAAGGGACAGTGTCAATTGTCGCGTACGACCTCTTCAATAATATTTCCAACTTAAGTTAACACATAGAAAAAAATATAAAACAGCTCATTTTATTTTATTATTTTCTGTTATTTTATAAATATTGCTCTCATCAATGTAATTTCATTATTTCCAAACTGTCTTTCGCGTAATTTAGATTTTTTTAGGTGTTTAAAGTTCAGCGTCCCTTGCCACGACACTTTTACTGCTAGTTTTACTGGACGTTAGCATCAAGAACAAATAAAAAATATTTATTATTGTAATAACCTCTTCTTGAATTTAATAATAAAAATAAGATTATTTTGATTCTTTCTCTGGCAGAATTACTATTTTTACGTATGATTGAAGATATTAATATAATAATAATAGAATATGAATTTTGTTCTTATTTGTTTTTATTTTATAAATAGTCGCAACAGAAAATTTTATCTCATTGAATCTAGTTTGTGGTCCTGAAAAGGACCGAATAGAGTACTACACTGCAAGTTGATGCCCTGTCAGCTTAAGCACGCTCGCCGCGAATGCGTCGCGCTAACTGGATGTCTTTGGGCATAATGGTGACACGCTTGGCATGAATGGCACACAAGTTGGTATCTTCGAAGAGACCAACTAGGTAGGCTTCGCTAGCTTCCTGCAGAGCCATAACCGCCGAGCTCTGGAATCGCAAGTCCGTCTTAAAGTCCTGAGCGATTTCACGCACCAGACGCTGGAAAGGCAGCTTGCGGATTAGAAGCTCGGTGCTCTTTTGGTAGCGACGGATTTCACGCAAGGCCACTGTTTACAGGGCGATAGCGATGGGGCTTCTTCACACCTCCAGTGGCTGGAGCACTCTTGCGAGCGGCCTTTGTAGCCAGTTGTTTGCGTGGTGCTTTTCCACCAGTCGATTTGCGTGCAGTTTGCTTGGTACGAGCCATTTGTGTTTCACAAAATTTCACCTTCACTACTTCACGTTTAAAAACACAATAAACGATCAGAGCATTTGCTACCTACTTATATAGCAATCGAGGATGTTGAAAGAGAGAGAGAAAAACAGAGGCCATTTCATTTGACGACCGAAGAACGAAACGAACATATCGTTCGTACTCTCTCGGGTTTTTGTCGTTTTACCTATAAATAGGGGCACGCCGAAACGTTGAATTTAGTTCTTTAGTGACTTTCGTGCTGTGTGTGTATAGTAGTATAGTATAAAACAGTGAAAAATGACTGGTCGTGGTAAAGGAGGCAAAGGCTTGGGAAAGGGTGGCGCCAAGCGTCATCGCAAAGTGCTGCGTGATAACATCCAAGGTATCACGAAGCCTGCTATCCGCCGTTTGGCTCGTCGAGGCGGTGTGAAGCGCATATCTGGACTCATATACGAGGAAACGCGTGGCGTTCTGAAGGTTTTCTTGGAGAACGTAATTCGTGATGCCGTCACCTACACCGAACACGCCAAGAGGAAGACTGTTACAGCCATGGATGTTGTCTACGCTCTGAAGAGGCAAGGCCGCACCCTCTACGGATTTGGCGGTTAAAAAAACTGTAAATTCTGTACCCCTATTAAGCAATCGGTACTTTTCAGGACCACTATTTAGTTTTTAAAAGGAGGAAGATTTTCAAAAAGTATTTAATTTTATTGGTTGGGACTTCAGAAATATGTAGGTCGTAACTAAAAATAAATGTCGGTCGTTCGTACTCTTTCAGACGGAATGTGTATTTCTAACATGGCCTTGAACAGACTGAAGTGGTTTTAGACACCGCGTGTAAAGCATCACATCGTGGTGTGGGAGTATTTAAAGAAGCAAATTGTAGTTTATACCGCATATAGAAGAAAAACTGTATAACATGTCAATCTTTAAGTAGTTTTTCTTATGATTTACTATTTACAAAAAATTCCCAAGTGTAACATTTTTCCAATTCTTTGGTAATAATTTGGTCGTCCTGAAAAGGACGGTTTGACGATTTTATGTACAAGTAGGTTTTTAGCTTAGCCTTTGAAACGTTTAGGCCTTCTTCTCGGTCTTCTTGGGCAACAGAACAGCCTGTATATTAGGCAACACGCCACCTTGTGCAATTGTGACGCCGGAGAGCAGCTTGTTTAACTCCTCGTCGTTTCGGATGGCCAGTTGCAGATGACGCGGAATAATTCTAGTCTTCTTGTTGTCACGAGCAGCATTGCCAGCCAACTCGAGAACCTCAGCGGCCAGATATTCCATTACGGCAGCTAGGTAAACTGGAGCGCCTGCACCAACACGCTCGGCGTAGTTGCCCTTTCGGAGCAGACGGTGAATACGGCCCACAGGGAATTGAAGACCGGCACGGTTCGAGCGGGACTTTGCCTTTCCCTTCACTTTGCCACCTTTTCCACGTCCAGACATTTTGCTTTGCGTTTATTTCACTTAGTTCACTTTACACACGGAACACGAATGCTCGTCGAACCCCGACAGCGGAATATTTATACTTTTCCGTTTGCCGGCGCGTTCAGTTAGGGGTGGGTGACTTAGACCTGAATTGACTGCTCGAAAAAAAGTATAAAGGTGAACGCGTTCGGGCCCACATCACGATAAGTGAATTGTGTTTGTGAAAATATAAGTAACGTGAACAATGCCTCCGAA
The DNA here is from genome assembly GCF_004382195.2 of Drosophila sechellia. Lineage (NCBI taxonomy): Eukaryota > Metazoa > Arthropoda > Insecta > Diptera > Drosophilidae > Drosophila > Drosophila sechellia. Next base: position 21,075,925 of record NC_045949.1, on the reverse strand, counting down.
AACTAGTGGAAAGGCAGCCAAGAAGGCTGGCAAGGCTCAGAAGAACATCACCAAGAACGACAAGAAAAAGAAACGCAAGAGGAAGGAGAGTTATGCCATCTACATTTACAAGGTTCTCAAGCAGGTCCATCCTGACACCGGAATTTCGTCGAAGGCGATGAGCATAATGAACAGCTTTGTAAATGATATTTTCGAGCGAATTGCTGCCGAAGCGTCTCGTCTAGCTCACTACAACAAGCGCTCGACCATCACCAGTCGGGAAATCCAAACGGCTGTTCGCCTGCTTCTGCCTGGAGAGTTGGCCAAGCATGCTGTCAGTGAGGGAACCAAGGCTGTTACCAAGTACACCAGCTCCAAATAATTGGCTCCTGCGAATGCGGACAACAATTCAAAACGGCCCTTTTCAGGGCCACAATGGGTTATACCAAAGAAATCCATTTTTCGATATACCAATCACCAATCATCGAAAATGAATTTACCAATAAAACGTATCTACCCGCAATATGGGTGATACTGTTCAAATAAATATCGGAAACGAAAACTGAATGCGGCCAATATGCAATGTAATTCAATAACGCAACGCAAGACATGAAGCGTTTTATTGTTGCTGCGAACGTCAGCTAATAAATAAGTAGAACATTTTAATACACAAATACTATTTAAATTAAAGTTTTTTTCTCTTGCAACAGAACGTTGTAGCCCTGAAAAGGACTTATATAAACAAATTTCAGATCTATAAATCATAAATCTAAAGTTTTGATTGCGAACATGTACCAAATACTGTACTTTTTCACAATTTACTTTTTGGCAGCCGTAGTCTTCGCTTTCGGCTTCTTGGCGGTAGCAGAAACCGATGCTTTCTTCACCGTCTTTTTGGGTCTTGCAGACACCGCTGGCTTTGCCTTTGGGGCTTTCGCTACTACAGCCTTTGGCTTCGATGCAGTCAATTTCGCCTTTGTTGCGGCGTTCTTCGACTTTACGATTCCAGTTTTCTTGGCATCCTTGGCTTTTGCCTTCTCAGTTTTCTTATTTTCGGCAGTCTTTTTGGTAGCCACACCCTTCTTAGCTTTGGGCTTTGTGTCAGCAGCCCCAGAGGCAGTTTTTTTGGAGGAGACACCAATCTTTTTAGAGGCTACCTTCTTGCTTTGAACTTTTTTCTCTGCAGACAAAACCTTCGACTTTGCCTTCGGATCCTTGTCCTTCTTGGCGGAGGCCGACAGTTTGAAAGATCCAGATGCACCTTTTCCCTTTGTTTGGATAAGCTTTCCATTGACCACGGCCGATTTTAGGTACTTCTTGATGAATGGCGCTAACTTTTGGGCGTCGCATTTATAGGTGGCAGTGATATATTTTTTTATTGCAAGAAGTGATGACCCGCCACGTTCCTTTAAATTTTTAATAGAAGCGTCCACCATTTGCTGAGTTGGCGGATGTGACGGCGTCGCAGTGGCTTTCTTAGTCTTTCCGGATCCAGATGCCTTTTTTTGGACCACTTTCTTCTCAACTGTCGCTGGCGTGGCAGCCACTGGGGAAGCGGACGTTGCAACTGCAGAATCAGACATTTTATTCACAGAGAACACTTTTTTCTGTTAAAAACGGCCCGCGCGCTGCCTACCAACCTCCTTTGCTCTTATGAGAATCGAGGAGGAGAGCACTTTAACAATGCTACTGACATCAGTCGTTTACTATGTCGAAGTTGGCTTGAAGTATAAACTTTTTTTAATTTTTTAGTATTTAAAATCATTAATAAAAATAAGGTTTTAATTGTTCTAAACTTTTAAATAATTATTTCGTCACTTTACATTTTTAAATGGATGTAATATGGATTTGGAGTCTTTCAAATGTTGATTGAAGTTTTATATTTACATTTTTAACTGGACCAATTTATAACAAAACATCAATTAAAATAAGAAATATTGCACATATTTTACTAATTCCTAATGTTTATTGAAATTGCAACGTTCATCCCTTAGAAAGACTTCTGAAAGAAGCGTATATTATTAATTAAGATACTATATTAGTTAATTTAAGTTCACATAAACCTACAGAAAAAGTTTCCTTTACGGCAGCATTCAGAAATAATTTTCTATCGTTAAAAATACAAATACTTTCTTAAATAATATAATATTAATATAATAAATAAAATTTTCTTGAATTATTAATGTGTTTGCTTAATTAGATCAGACCTTTCATGCATATTTTCAAATAATTTGTTCGGAAATCAATCGATTTCCTCGCCATATATGCATTAGCCTCGATGTAGTCAAATAAATAAATCAAATAAAAAATAAGAAGCAACAATTTTTTATTATCATTTGTTATGTAATAGATATTAAATTCCCCAACCAAATTAACCAATTTCCATGCTGAATTTTAGATAACTTTTATTTTTTACAGACGTTTGAAGGGACAGTGTCAATTGTCGCGTACGACCTCTTCAATAATATTTCCAACTTAAGTTAACACATAGAAAAAAATATAAAACAGCTCTCATCAATGTAATTTCATTATTTCCAAACTGTCTTTCGCGTAATTTAGATTTTTTTAGGTGTTTAAAGTTCAGCGTCCCTTGCCACGACACTTTTACTGCTAGTTTTACTGGACGTTAGCATCAAGAACAAATAAAAAATATTTATTATTGTAATAACCTCTTCTTGAATTTAATAATAAAAATAAGATTATTTTGATTCTTTCTCTGGCAGAATTACTATTTTTACGTATGATTGAAGATATTAATATAATAATAATAGAATATGAATTTTGTTCTTATTTGTTTTTATTTTATAAATAGTCGCAACAGAAAATTTTATCTCATTGAATCTAGTTTGTGGTCCTGAAAAGGACCGATTATAGAGTACTACACTGCAAGTTGATGCCCTGTCAGCTTAAGCACGCTCGCCGCGAATGCGTCGCGCTAACTGGATGTCTTTGGGCATAATGGTGACACGCTTGGCATGAATGGCACACAAGTTGGTATCTTCGAAGAGACCAACTAGGTAGGCTTCGCTAGCTTCCTGCAGAGCCATAACCGCCGAGCTCTGGAATCGCAAGTCCGTCTTAAAGTCCTGAGCGATTTCACGCACCAGACGCTGGAAAGGCAGCTTGCGGATTAGAAGCTCGGTGCTCTTTTGGTAGCGACGGATTTCACGCAAGGCCACTGTTCCAGGGCGATAGCGATGGGGCTTCTTCACACCTCCAGTGGCTGGAGCACTCTTGCGAGCGGCCTTTGTAGCCAGTTGTTTGCGTGGTGCTTTTCCACCAGTCGATTTGCGTGCAGTTTGCTTGGTACGAGCCATTTGTGTTTCACAAAATTTCACCTTCACTACTTCACGTTTAAAAACACAATAAACGATCAGAGCATTTGCTACCTACTTATACAGCAATCGAGGATGTTGAAAGAGAGAGAGAAAAACAGAGGCCATTTCATTTGACGACCGAAGAACGAAACGAACATATCGTTCGTACTCTCTCGGGTTTTTGTCGTTTTACCTATAAATAGGGGCACGCCGAAACGTTGAATTTAGTTCTTTAGTGACTTTCGTGCTGTGTGTGTATAATAGTATAATAGTATAAAAATACTATTATTGTGTGTGTATAATAGTATAAAACAGTGAAAAATGACTGGTCGTGGTAAAGGAGGCAAAGGCTTGGGAAAGGGTGGCGCCAAGCGTCATCGCAAAGTGCTGCGTGATAACATCCAAGGTATCACGAAGCCTGCTATCCGCCGTTTGGCTCGTCGAGGCGGTGTGAAGCGCATATCTGGACTCATATACGAGGAAACGCGTGGCGTTCTGAAGGTTTTCTTGGAGAACGTAATTCGTGATGCCGTCACCTACACCGAACACGCCAAGAGGAAGACTGTTACAGCCATGGATGTTGTCTACGCTCTGAAGAGGCAAGGCCGCACCCTCTACGGATTTGGCGGTTAAAAAAACTGTAAATTCTGTACCCCTATTAAGCAATCGGTACTTTTCAGGACCACTATTTAGTTTTTAAAAGGAGGAAGATTTTCAAAAAGTATTTAATTTTATTGGTTGGGACTTCAGAAATATGTAGGTCGTAACTAAAAATAAATGTCGGTCGTTCGTACTCTTTCAGACGGAATGTGTATTTCTAACATGGCCTTGAACAGACTGAAGTGGTTTTAGACACCGCGTGTAAAGCATCACATCGTGGTGTGGGAGTATTTAAAGAAGCAAATTGTAGTTTATACCGCATATAGAAGAAAAACTGTATAACATGTCAATCTTTAAGTAGTTTTTCTTATGATTTACTATTTACAAAAAATTCCCAAGTGTAACATTTTTCCAATTCTTTGGTAATAATTTGGTCGTCCTGAAAAGGACGGTTTGACGATTTTATGTACAAGTAGGTTTTTAGCTTAGCCTTTGAAACGTTTAGGCCTTCTTCTCGGTCTTCTTGGGCAACAGAACAGCCTGTATATTAGGCAACACGCCACCTTGTGCAATTGTGACGCCGGAGAGCAGCTTGTTTAACTCCTCGTCGTTTCGGATGGCCAGTTGCAGATGACGCGGAATAATTCTAGTCTTCTTGTTGTCACGAGCAGCATTGCCAGCCAACTCGAGAACCTCAGCGGCCAGATATTCCATTACGGCAGCTAGGTAAACTGGAGCGCCTGCACCAACACGCTCGGCGTAGTTGCCCTTTCGGAGCAGACGGTGAATACGGCCCACAGGGAATTGAAGACCGGCACGGTTCGAGCGGGACTTTGCCTTTCCCTTCACTTTGCCACCTTTTCCACGTCCAGACATTTTGCTTTGCGTTTATTTCACTTAGTTCACTTTACACACGGAACACGAATGCTCGTCGAACCCCGACAGCGGAATATTTATACTTTTCCGTTTGCCGGCGCGTTCAGTTAGGGGTGGGTGACTTAGACCTGAATTGACTGCTCGAAAAAAAGTATAAAGGTGAACGCGTTCGGGCCCACATCACGATAAGTGAATTGTGTTTGTGAAAATATAAGTAACGTGAACAATGCCTCCGAAAACTAGTGGAAAGGCAGCCAAGAAGGCTGGCAAGGCTCAGAAGAACATCACCAAGAACGACAAGAAAAAGAAACGCAAGAGGAAGGAGAGTTATGCCATCTACATTTACAAGGTTCTCAAGCAGGTCCATCCTGACACCGGAATTTCGTCGAAGGCGATGAGCATAATGAACAGCTTTGTAAATGATATTTTCGAGCGAATTGCTGCCGAAGCGTCTCGTCTAGCTCACTACAACAAGCGCTCGACCATCACCAGTCGGGAAATCCAAACGGCTGTTCGCCTGCTTCTGCCTGGAGAGTTGGCCAAGCATGCTGTCAGTGAGGGAACCAAGGCTGTTACCAAGTACACCAGCTCCAAATAATTGGCTCCTGCGAATGCGGACAACAATTCAAAACGGCCCTTTTCAGGGCCACAATGGGTTATACCAAAGAAATCCATTTTTCGATATACCAATCACCAATCATCGAAAATGAATTTACCAATAAAACGTATCTACCCGCAATATGGGTGATACTGTTCAAATAAATATCGGAAACGAAAACTGAATGCGGCCAATATGCAATGTAATTCAATAACGCAACGCAAGACATGAAGCGTTTTATTGTTGCTGCGAACGTCAGCTAATAAATAAGTAGAACATTTTAATACACAAATACTATTTAAATTAAAGTTTTTTTCTCTTGCAACAGAACGTTGTAGCCCTGAAAAGGACTTATATAAACAAATTTCAGATCTATAAATCATAAATCTAAAGTTTTGATTGCGAACATGTACCAAATACTGTACTTTTTCACAATTTACTTTTTGGCAGCCGTAGTCTTCGCTTTCGGCTTCTTGGCGGTAGCAGAAACCGATGCTTTCTTCACCGTCTTTTTGGGTCTTGCAGACACCGCTGGCTTTGCCTTTGGGGCTTTCGCTACTACAGCCTTTGGCTTCGATGCAGTCAATTTCGCCTTTGTTGCGGCGTTCTTCGACTTTACGATTCCAGTTTTCTTGGCATCCTTGGCTTTTGCCTTCTCAGTTTTCTTATTTTCGGCAGTCTTTTTGGTAGCCACACCCTTCTTAGCTTTGGGCTTTGTGTCAGCAGCCCCAGAGGCAGTTTTTTTGGAGGAGACACCAATCTTTTTAGAGGCTACCTTCTTGCTTTGAACTTTTTTCTCTGCAGACAAAACCTTCGACTTTGCCTTCGGATCCTTGTCCTTCTTGGCGGAGGCCGACAGTTTGAAAGATCCAGATGCACCTTTTCCCTTTGTTTGGATAAGCTTTCCATTGACCACGGCCGATTTTAGGTACTTCTTGATGAATGGCGCTAACTTTTGGGCGTCGCATTTATAGGTGGCAGTGATATATTTTTTTATTGCAAGAAGTGATGAACAGCCACGTTCCTTTAAATTTTTAATAGAAGCGTCCACCATTTGCTGAGTTGGCGGATGTGACGGCGTCGCAGTGGCTTTCTTAGCCTTTCCGGATCCAGATGCCTTTTTTTGGACCACTTTCTTCTCAACTGTCGCTGGCGTGGCAGCCACTGGGGAAGCGGACGTTGCAACTGCAGAATCAGACATTTTATTCACAGAGAACACTTTTTTCTGTTAAAAACGGCCCGCGCGCTGCCTACCAACCTCCTTTGCTCTTATGAGAATCGAGGAGGAGAGCACTTTAACAATGCTACTGACATCAGTCGTTTACTATGTCGAAGTTGGCTTGAAGTATAAACTTTTTTTAATTTTTTAGTATTTAAAATCATTAATAAAAATAAGGTTTTAATTGTTCTAAACTTTTAAATAATTATTTCGTCACTTTACATTTTTAAAAGGATGTAATATGGATTTGGAGACTTTCAAATGTTGATTGAAGTTTTATATTTACATTTTTAACTGGACCAATTTATATAACATCAATTAAAATAAGAAATATTGCAAATATTTTACTAATTCCTAATGTTTATTGAAATTGCAACGTTCATCCCTTAGAAAGACTTCTGAAAGAAGCGTATATTATTAATTAAGATACTATATTAGTTAATTTAAGTTCACATTAACCTACAGAAAAAGTTTCCTTTACGGCAGCATTCAGAAATAATTTTCTATCGTTAAAAATACAAATACTTTCTTAAATAATATAATATTAATATAATAAATAAAATTTTCTTGAATTATTAATGTGTTTGCTTAATTAGATCAGACCTTTCATGCATATTTTCAAATAATTTGTTCGGAAATCAATCGATTTCCTCGCCATGTATGCATTAGCCTCGATGTAGTCAAATAAATAAATCAAATAAAAAATAAGAAGCAACAATTTTTTATTATCCTTTGTTATGTAATAGATATTAAATTCCCCAACCAAATTAACCAATTTCCATGCTGAATTTTAGATAACTTTTATTTTTTACAGACGTTTGAAGGGACAGTGTCAATTGTCGCGTACGACCTCTTCAATAATATTTCCAACTTAAGTTAACACATAGAAAAATATATAAAACAGCTCATTTTATTTTATTATTTTCTGTTATTTTATAAATATTGCTCTCATCAATGTAATTTCATTATTTCCAAACTGTCTTTCGCGTAATTTAGATTTTTTTAGGTGTTTAAAGTTCAGCGTCCCTTGCCACGACACTTTTACTGCTAGTTTTACTGGACGTTAGCATCAAGAACAAATAAAAAATATTTATTATTGTAATAACCTCTTCTTGAATTTAATAATAAAAATAAGATTATTTTGATTCTTTCTCTGGCAGAATTACTATTTTAACGTATGATTGAAGATATTAATATAATAATAATAGAATATGAATGTTGTTCTTATTTGTTTTTATTTTATAAATAGTCGCAACAGAAAATTTTATCTCATTGAATCTAGTTTGTGGTCCTGAAAAGGACCGATTATAGAGTACTACACTGCAAGTTGATGCCCTGTCAGCTTAAGAACGCTCGCCGCGAATGCGTCGCGCTAACTGGATGTCTTTGGGCATAATGGTGACACGCTTGGCATGAATGGCACACAAGTTGGTATCTTCGAAGAGACCAACTAGGTAGGCTTCGCTAGCTTCCTGCAGAGCCATAACCGCCGAGCTCTGGAATCGCAAGTCCGTCTTAAAGTCCTGAGCGATTTCACGCACCAGACGCTGGAAAGGCAGCTTGCGGATTAGAAGCTCGGAGCTCTTTTGGTAGCGACGGATTTCACGCAAGGCTACTGTTCCAGGGCGATAGCGATGGGGCTTCTTCACACCTCCAGTGGCTGGAGCACTCTTGCGAGCGGCCTTTGTAGCCAGTTGTTTGCGTGGTGCTTTTCCACCAGTCGATTTGCGTGCAGTTTGCTTGGTACGAGCCATTTGGGTTTCACAAAATTTCACCTTCACTACTTCACGTTTAAAAACACAATAAACGATCAGAGCATTTGCTACCTACTTATATAGCAATCGTGGATGGTGAAAGAAAGAGAGAAAAACAGAGTTCGTACTCTCTCGGGTTTTTGTCGTTTTACCTATAAATAGGGGCACGCCGAAACGTTGAATTTAGTTCTTTAGTGACTTTCGTGCTGTGTGTGTATAATAGTATAAAACAGTGAAAAATGACTGGTCGTGGTAAAGGAGGCAAAGGCTTGGGAAAGGGTGGCGCCAAGCGTCATCGCAAAGTGCTGCGTGATAACATCCAAGGTATCACGAAGCCTGCTATCCGCCGTTTGGACGCGTCCAAGTGATAGAATTCTATCACTTATGATCGCGGTGCAGAGCCAATCAAGTTTACAAAATGCCAGAACGTAAACTTCATTAAAATAGACGATGGCGATGTTCCTGAAGTCATTAAAGATGACTTTAACAAAATTATTAATAAAAGAACAGGGTCATTTGCAGATGTTAATGAGTCTCTGCCCTACAATATCAATACAGTTGCCACAATACGAACTGACGGGGAGCCACTATATTCTAAACTGTACCCTTACCCAATGGGCGTATCCGAGTTTGTCAACGCAGAGGTTAAACAACTTCTAGCGAATGGCATAATAAGACCGTCCAAATCACCTTATAACAACCCGGTCTGGGTTGTCGATAAAAAGGGGGTAGACCAATCGGGCCACAAGCTAAAGCGTATGGTCATCGATTTTCGTAAACTTAACCAAAAAACGACTGATGATAAGTACCCCATCCCAAGTATTTCAACCATATTATCAAATATGGGCGAGGCACAGTACTTTACTACTCTTGACCTCAAATCGGGATTTCATCAAATCGAATTAGCGGAAAGGGACCGAGAAAAAACCGCTTTCTCCGTAAACAACGGAAAATATGAATTCTGTAGACTCCCTTTTGGTTTGAAAAATGCGCCAAGCATATTTCAAAGAGCCATTGATGATGTCTTAAGAGAGCAGATAGGGAAAACCTGCTATGTCTACGTCGACGACGTAATTATCTTCTCTAACAACAAAGAAGACCACGTTAAACACATCGATTGGGTGTTAAACAGTCTTCAGACGGCTGGCATGAGGGTGTCTCAAGAAAAATCCAAGTTCTTCAAAAAGAGCGTGGAATATCTGGGATTCACGGTATCCCGCGGCGGGATTCAAACTTCGCCAAGTAAGGTTCAGGTCATAAAAGACTTCAAACCGCCAAAAACCTTGTTTAGTCTCAGATCATTTTTGGGGCTAGCAAGCTATTATTGGTGCTTTATAAAAGGCTTTGCCAACATCGCACGACCCCTAAGGAACGTCTTAAAAGGCGAAAATAGTAAAATAAGTGCCAACAATTCAAGGAAAGTAAACCTTGAATTAACACAAGATCAACTAAAGGCTTTTAATAGACTAAAAGACGTATTAGCCTCTGAGGACGTTATTTTAGCATACCCAAACTTTAAAAAACCATTCGATTTAACTACGGATGCCTCAGGGCACGGTCTTGGAGCTGTGTTGTCTCAGGACGGACGTCCAATTACCTTGATTTCTCGAACATTACGAGACAACGAAGTAAACTTTGCAACAAATGAGAGGGAACTCTTGGCCATTGTTTGGGCCCTAAAAAATCTTCGGAATTATTTATATGGCGTAAAGAATTTAAATATCTTCACGGACCATCAACCGTTGACTTTTGCCGTGTCGGATAGGAACCCAAATGCGAAGATAAAACGCTGGAAAGCTTTTATTGACGAGCACAACGCAAATATTTTTTACAAGCCTGGCAAAGAGAATTTCGTGGCAGACGCCCTATCTCGCCAGAATGTAAATGTACTCGAAGATTGCCCAAACTCTGATATTGCCACAATACATAGCGAAGAATCTCTTACCTATACTATCGAAACGACCGAAAAGCCTGTAAATTGCTTTAGCAACCAGATCGTAATTGAAGAATCTAACGCCCCATCAGTTAGATCTACTATTTTGTTCAGGGAAAAAACCAGCCACGTTATAAGATTTGTCGACCGTAACACACTTTTGCAAACAGTACAAGACGTCGTAAATGCCAAAGTAGTTAACGCAATACATTGCGACCTACCCATTTTGGCATTCATACAACACAGTCTAGTAGAAGCGTTTCCGTCAACCACATTCCGACACTCCAAAAATATCGTGATAGACATTGTCGATAAAACCGAACAGAGAGAAATAATTATTGCAGAGCATAACCGAGCGCACCGAGCAGCGCACGAAAATGTGAAGCAAATTCTCCGGGACTATTTTTTCCCAAAGATGAATGGCAACAGAGATTGTCGTAAACTGTAAGGTTTGTTCAATGGGTAAATATAATCGACATCCGGTCAAGCAAGCGATGGGTAAGACCCCCATCCCATCATATGTTGGGGAAATATTGCATGTTGACATTTTTAGTACCGACAAAACATTTTTTTTAACATGCGTCGATAAACTCTCAAAGTTTGCGGTCGTCCAATATATTACTTCACGCGCAATTGTGGACGTAAAGGCACCGATTTTACAGCTGGTAAACCTGTTTCCCAAAATAAGGATCATTTATTGCGACAAGGAAAAATCTTTAAATTCCGAAACAATAAAAAATATACTAAACAAATTTGATATTCAGATTTGTAATGCCCCAACACTCCACAGCACCTCTAATGATCAAGTGGAAAGATTCCACAGTACCCTTACAGAAATAGCCCGTTGTCTAAAAATAGATAAACACCTTAACGAAAACAGGGACATAATCCTTTTGGCGACCATTGAGTATAATAGGTCAATTCACTCAGTAACAAACAGAAAACCGACAGAATTAGTTTACTCCGCCCCTTCGGACTTATTAACAGAAACTAGGGATAAAATTGTACTTGCGCAAGAAAAACAACTTGGGTACATGAACCGAGATAGAATCCATAAAAAGTATAAAGTAGGCGAAAAAGTATGGCTAAAAAAAAAATTAAAAAAAAAATATAAATAAATAAAAAATTTCATCGCTTATAGTACTTTTAATTTTAATACTTTTATTACAGGTTAGGATATTTGTGTGTGCTGGCTTCCGCAATCACCTTGACAATAACGACTATGAAACTTAATGACTATTCACACGCAGACTACATACCTATAATAGACATATAGATATAGAAATATGGGACAGATACGGATATCTCGGACACACTTCTAACATAACTTCATATGAAACTTATGTTGAGGATACCAGACGGCAACTGAACTACTTTGGAAAAGACCATATGCGAAATTTAATAACTACTGACTTGGGGCACATAGAATCACTAATAGCTACGATTAGGGTACACCATAGACATGCTCGCAGTATAAATCTACTAGGTACAGCACTCAAGGTAATAGCCGGAACCCCAGACTTCGACGACTGGGAACAGATTAAATTTAAACAAGGGCAATTAATAGATTCAGCAAATAGACAGATCGAAATAAATACGAAACTTCAATCTCGACTAAACGAAATTACAAGGTCAATGAATGCAATAAGTAAAACAGACAACGCGGACTCAGAACACCTATTTGAAAGTATACTTGCTAAAAATAGAATAATTATTACAAACCTAGAAGACTTGATACTGTCGGTAACTCTAGCTAAAATAAATTTAATAAGCCCCCTTATTTTGGATAGTGTTGACATTCATGAGCAGGCCAATGAACTTCTCACAAATACGAGCTTAGCAGATATTTTAAGAGTATCTAGCGTTAAAGCCTTTCAGAACAACGATTTATTGTATTTCTTAATCAAATATCCTAAACCAGAAACAGTTTGTAAAAAAATTAACGTTTTCCCAGTTCAACATAATAAGATAATATTAGACTTTGAAAATAATAATGTAGTAGCCGAATGCGGTGCACGAATCTACGCCGTCAAGGAATGTAACGCAGCCATGAGTACCACCTTCTGCAAGAGATTGCAGAACCCGACTTGCGCTCAACAATTGGTGTCTGGAACCGTCGCACAGTGCACCACTCTCCTTGGCCATCTGGATCCGGTGACACTTGTTGAAGAAGGTGTCCTGATTATCAACGACGCAACCTTCAGGGTCTAAGATAGCCTAGGCAGCAGTGAGATGATCTCGGGAACCTACTTAGCCACATATGACGATCGTATATCTCTAAACGGCACCCACTACGAAAACCACCAGGGCGTCCTAAAGAAGAAAGCCGCTGCGGCAGTGGCCTCTCAGATCAATGTGACTAGCCATCGAGATCAACTAATCTTGCCGTTCTTGCACGAGCTGTCGCTGCAGAACCTCCAACATATTGATAGTCTGAAATCTGACATCATTTCGAGACCCATTGTTTATGGGATCATCCAAAGCATCCGTTACTGTCGAGTCAAAAGACGACACTCCGTCTCCAGCATCGAGATGACGATACCTTCCCGAAAAGCCGAGGACGACTTTAACCTAACGCGAGGAGGAGTTAACACGCGTAGGGCCAAAATCGCTAACTCCACGATAAGACCGGACGCGGCCGCAGTAACGTCAGCGCGACTGCAACTAAGTCGCGAAATATGACTCCTGCATTCCAACATTCTACTGCCCGGAGCGTGTGAAGCGCAATGTCAGCATTCTGCCGTGAGCGCTGCTTCAGAAGACGGGCTACTTCATATTAAGCTTAAGTTTTCTGTCTTTAGTTTAAAAACTCATCAGAACGCGCATAGTCGCATAATAAATCGCAATAATTAAAATTGTTGTCTGTTAATTTATATAAAGTACTTGTGTGCAAATGATGAATTTGAACATGGCGAGCCTAAAAAAGATGGCAAGTGACAATATGGTCAATGCACACTGGTTTTTTATGTGTTTTTTTTTGGCAGAAAGTCAAAAAATTTTTTTAACGGAATAAAAAAATTTATAGTTTCTTTATATTTAGGATAGTCTAATTAGATAAAAAAAAGTCGATTTTTACTTTTTTATGCAACACTGGCTTATTGTCCACCTCTCAAAGACAGGTGATTGTCGATAGCATGCGTAAGACAAAATTGGCGGCAAATAATTTTGCAACATTTGTGGTTAATATTTCCTCAGAGAATTAAAAAGTTTAAGGTGGTGTCATGGAAAACAGTAGGCCAGGTATGTAGATTTGTAGTTCAGTAAAATTTTTGTGCATGTTATATGTTTTTGTGTAGTTGTATCGTGTTTTGTTTATGTACCTTTTTTACAGTCAACTTAACAAATGTAGCTGTGTTTCGTGGTATATAACTTTTGTATGGCAAACCACTTCAAAAGAATTTTAACGGCAAGTTATTAACTAACATGTGTATAATATTATACAACTAGTTTCATATGCACCTTATCGTTCCTTTTTAAAAAAATTACGTTTTTGTAGATGAATACTTGTTTGGGAATGCAGAGCTGCTGGACATTTGGAGCAACAATAGTCGCTCTGAGGATGCAGTTAGACAACATATATTAAAAAAAATTTGTCAGAATAATTTAAATGAATGTTTTATTTCATTGATAAATAAAAAAGTTAAGTCCTTTGATTCCATAAGGAAATATTTGCCAGGTTGCAATAGATCGTTGGAGGTTGAAGAAAAAACACTTCAAATGGCTGGCATCTAGTATTAGTATAATCGCTGATTGGAAAACTCCAAACAAAGTTGGTCGTCCAAAACTAGTTTAAGAAAAGTCTAGTGCCATTAAAATTAGTAGACAATGAAAAAAAAATAATTTGGATCAACAGATCGCCACAATCTATACGGATTTGTTGTCCTTTAAAAATTGAATTTATTAAGGAAACTCGAGAGCTTATATTAGCAGAAAAAGAAAACTTGGATACCCAGATTTGTAATCTGCACATATATTTGCATAAAATAAACAACATTAAAATATTTGTAAAATATGTCGGTCAAATGACACTAATAGACGGTAAAGTCTTAAACATATTAACAGGATGTAACTCTTGCCAATGTTGCCCGATTTGCGGAGCAAAGTCAACGCATTTAATGAATGTGAATGATTTTAATTCAGATATTCTTGATGCTAAATATGATGCTAATATAATATAATTAAATATAGATACAAAATTTTTTTTTTGGTAAGGTAAATATTTTTATGGCATATCGGCCAGATCGTTTATATGGCAGATATATGAAAGCTGACCAAATCACTTGAAACTTTGTGAATCATCTTGGGGGAAGAAAAGAGTAACACAAACCAAATTTGGTGAAGATAGGTCATCATTTCGAATTTCTGCCAAAAAAAACGCATAAAAAACCACAGTGCAATGGCTTAAAGTCAATCAAAAATGTTGTGGACATAGACCGAATTGCATGTGAAACCTGTGCTAAAGGTAAAATCTGTGTGAAACCATTCCCAAAAATGGCAGAAAATCGTGCGGACAAAGTGCTAGGGCTAGTGCATTTGGACATTTGCGGGCCAATGAACAAAGTATCTGCCGGTGGAGCAAGATATTTCGTAACATTTATTGATGACCATTCGCGTTATATGTTCGTATATTTTTTGAAGACCCGTGATGAATTGCTTCCCACGTTTAAAAACTTTGTCGCGTTTGCAGAAAAACAGACCGGTGAAAAACTTAAAGCAATTCGCAGCGATAACGGTCGCGAATATATAAGCCACGAGTTTCAGAAGTTCCTATCTGAAAACGGTATCAAGCGGCAATTGACAGTACCGTACACTCCGCAGCAAAACGGGGTTGTTGAGCGCGCTAACCGGACGCTTGTGGAAATGGCAAGGAGCATGATTATATATTCAGGAGTGAATGAGTCCCTGTGGGGGAGGCAGTTAGGACTGCAGCATATCTATGCAACAGATCGGTGACAAGGCCGTTGAAGAGTCAAACACCATTCGAACTGTGGACAGGTAAAAAGCCTTCGATATCGCATTTAAAAATCTTTGGATGCAAAGCGATTGCATTGAATAAGATGTAAAGAGGTTGACTTTTTATTTATTCGATTTTCTTCTTATCTTTTAGAGTAGGCAGAAATGGTTCTGCCAGCTCAATGTCTACAGAGTGTCTGATTTTACAGTTTTGAATATATTTGGACTTAGGCTAATTCGCGTAGCTGCGCTGCCGGGTACGCCAGCGGCGGAGCGGCGTTCTTATGTATATCTTATATATCTGGGCTTATCGGGAGAGCGAGATATGTATGTACGTATGTAATATGTATTTGGTCGGCGTGTGAATGCTGACCATGCACTTGTACTTTTTGCCTTCGAGTGGGCAATGCTCTTATACTTTGTGGCCTTCGAGTGGGTGATCATTGCATCATTGCTTAATATTGCATAGGCACATACTACAAAGAAACATGCAGGAAAGTTCAAGCCAAAAGGCATTGAATGCATGATGATAGGGTATTCAACAATAGCGAAGGCCTACAGATTAATGCGCATTGGATCGAACCAGGTAATCGAAAGTGGAGACGTCGTTTTTCTAGAGGAAACTATAGGGTATCCGACGAATGGAAACAGCGAGAACGAGACGCCACTTATTGACGAAATTGGAGTTGATTGTTCGCAGATTTTGGAAGTGGACAACAACAAAGAAGATGCTGAGGTGCTCGAGGAAGAGAAAATTGACAGCGAGATTAATGAAGCCGATAGTTCTGATGTTTACGAGAGTGCGAAGAGCGATGATACCGAAGAACGGGAAATTCATGGTCCTGGTCGTCCTAAGAAGATAAAAACTGGAAAGCCCGGGCGTCCACGAAAACAATACAACTTGTTGAACATGATGAAGGTTCAAGATGTCAAGGTACCTGTTACGTTTGCTGAAGCGATGCAGTCTGAAATGAGTCAAGAGTGGGTAGCATCATTCAGAAGGAGATTGACGCCCTCGAAGCTAATCAGACATGGGAGCTACAGGACTTACCAGAAGGTAAGAAAGCCATCGGTAGTAAGTTGGTTTTTGGCATAAAAGGAGATAAGGATGGCAATGTGATGCGATTTAAATCGAGGTTGGTGGCTATAGTATGTGCACAACAATATGGTAACGACTTTTTTGAAACGTTTTCACCAGTTGTCAGATATTCGTCGGTAAGACTTATTATATCTCTGGCTGTTAAGCATAACTTATTTCTACATCAGATGGATGTATCGACAGCTTACTTAAAAAGCGAATTGAGCGAAGAAGTCTATATGAAGCAACCCGATGGATTTGATAATAAACATTATGGAAAAGTTTTGAGACTAAAGAAGTCGGACTAAAACAGAGCGGTAGAGAGTGGAACGCCAAGCTCAATGAAGTCTTGCAAAAACTGCATTTTGTTCCCTGTGCCAGCGAGCCGTGTGTGTACACACGCAATGAGAAGGACAATATTAATATAATTGCAGTATACCAGTATGTCGACGATCTTCTTATTGCAAGCTCATGTAAAGATGATTTGATTGGTATAAAAGAGTCAATTGCCAAAGAGTTTAAAGTAGTAGATAGCGGACAGCCTAATCATTTATTGGGCATCGAAATTGAGCGAGAAGGTGAATCTGGAGTCATATCCATAGGTCACAAGACATATATCGAGAGTATGCTACACACCTGGGGCATGTTAGATAGCAAATCGGTAGCAACGCCTTTGGAGGCAAATTTCCAAGTTAAGTGTACTGATCCTAACTGCAAGCCTATTAACGAAAAGGACTACCAGTCACTTATAGGATCACTAATGTATTTGGCAATTACAACCAGGCCAGATATAATGCATTCAGTTGCAAAACTGGCTCAAAGAAATGTGAACCCACATAAGGAGCATGAAGTCGCTGCCAAGCGTATACTAAGGTATTTGAAGGAAACCTCTAACTAAAAGCTTCATTATCACGCAACAGGTAAACCGATTCATGGCTACGTCGACGCAGATTGGGCAAATGACACATCGGATCGTAAATCCTACAGTGGATATGTCTTCATAAACGCAGCTGGTCCAATATCCTGGGAGTCCAAGAAGCAAAGTCTGGTGGCATTATCCAGCACGGAGGCCGAATATGTTGCATTGTCCCATTGCAGCAAGAGAAGCAGTATTTATAAAAAAGTTTCTGAAGGAAATGGGTTTTTTGATAGATCACTCAATTTTAATTTTTTGCGATAATCAGAGTGCTTTATGTTTAGCTAAGAATCCAGTATTGCATAATAGAAGAAAGCATATCGACATAAAGTACCACTATGTTAGGGAACTTTATTCCAAAAAGTAAATTGATGTAAGATATATATGTACAAACGACATGTTATCAGATAAGCACTTAAAATGTATAACTGAAATGAATTGTTTCTGAATATGTTGTTGAGAAGGAGCATTGAAATACTAAAATATTATTATTTTATATAATTATATTAATACTTAATATATATACTATATACTGAAGGTTGGTCACACTGATCTGAATAAGTTCTTTTTGTTTTTCTGAAAACTTCCTTCTTCTTGTGTTAACTTCCAAACGACTCACAACGATGTCACGCTTATGTCAAATAAAACAGTTATTAAACTTTAACTAAATCGCTTCGCGTTTTACTCCACCATTTACAAATAGAAACATAAATTTTCCAAAAAGAAGACATTACATTGTAACGTGTAACGAATTAAAATGATGAAAGACTGGAGAACCTGTACTTGCGGGCGCACGCTTTAGAGGCCGGCTCTAGCTCATGGCAATGGGTGTGGTGGTCTTGCTTGTACAGATCCCTTTTCGTTACAGACAACAATTAATAAGATCAAGAAATTGAGCGTGCTTGCAACAATAATAAAATGAAGGAGCTAGAATACATAATTGGAGGAAGCAAATTAATACTTTCGGAAGCGGACCGTTCTAGAATGGGAGGAAAGTTTGAGAATTTTTCGCCTGCGAAGCACAGGTGGAATCGTGTTCGCGCATTGCCCTACCCTACCTTAGACCACTTTCCTTAAGAGCATAGCTCTAGTGGCCCCTTCAGTGCCCTACGTCAGGAGAATCATTGGCCGAGTCAGTATTTAGTTTTTTAGAAATTCATATTTTCAATATCAATCAGTACTTAAAAATTAATAACAATATTTATATCTAAAAATAAGTACATACTAAAGAACCAAGTAAATATAAAAAAAATACAGACTAGTGTAACTCAAAGGAATCTAAAGCAAGGTTTTTCTCTTAGTTGCGAGATCAGAAAATGTAGTTTTAATTCTATATTCGAGACCATTACAATTAAAAGTTAAAGATACTAGTGGCTAAATATATTTTTAGGAAGGAACAAAGCTTTCGTCTAAATCTTCAATAATTTTCGTTCTCTCTATAATCTCGTTCTGTGAATTATTAATTTTATTTATTTTTCTTTGAGTTTTCTTTATACCGAATCTTTAACGAGAAGAAAAATTAATTCTATTTGAGAGAGCCGCGAGTAAATTCGGTTAGATTTTTTTTTTTTGTCTTTTTATTCTATTTATATTTCAAATGGCTGCTCTCGCCACTCCATTATTATTACTTTTTTATTTGCAGTGTGTATACAATATAAGATGACCTCTAGCAAAATTTATTCGGCTTACTACCGAATATTTCCAATAAAAATAAAGTTTTATCAATGAGACTCACTCAACTTTTCACTCCTCGGCGAAAGATCGATCTCCCGGCGCAGATGAGCTGAAACGAAAAGGTGGCTTTTTTTTCCACAAACACTATAAGGAGGCATAATTTTGGATTACACGACTGCGATCAAACTTTTATAAATCCCTACTTGAAAATTTAAATGAGCACTTTCCGAAAAGGAACTCTTCTAAAAAAAAAAAATTTAATTAGCTTAGGTTAGATCACTTACTATATAAAAATTTTAATCACTAATAAGAATTCAATTTAAATCCAAGAAAAATCATTAAACCGCATGGTCGAGTTTCCTCGAAAAAAAAAAAATTATTTAAATATTTAAAAATAGAAAAAAAATTTTAATTTCTGCCACTCTATGTTCAGGATGGCGATCCGGTTGGATTAATACTCTCTAGTAAGGTTAGGTCTGACTTTCAGCATTTTTTTTGCGTATAATTAGAAATTTTGATCGATTTAACTTTGATTTAATTTAGTTTCGGGCATTCTGGACTGCCAATCAAGCAAAAAAAATTTTCCATTCACTCTAACCTCACTTTAATGTCTACTTAGGCTGCATTTTGATTAGTTATTATATCCCTCCTGGTGGTCCCGGCTTAGGGCGGTCGCTTTCCTGCTGCTGCGGCTGGTCCTTCGCTCCGGCTTGCTGGAAAGGCGCTCCACTTCTCGGCCTGGCGCAGTTGCCGTCTCTCCTTCTGCCCGCCGGTGGCGGCTCCGTAAAATCGTGGGACCCGGGCAGTGATGCGAACGTATAAGATGTCCAGCGAAAACCCTCCGGCCTTCGATTTCGGCTGCGATTATATTCCCGCATCAAACTACAGTTCACCAATATTTCGAAATTCACTAACCTGCAATTTGACCCAGTCGAAGCTAGGATTTGGCGGCAAAACGGCGGTGAGATGGCCGTGACAAACGCCGATCTCTTCGGCTTAATATCGCCGGGAAACACACGCCGGACTTATTTCGCCCACCACTATAGGCGAAGGAACGCCGTATTTTCGATATTTCGCGCGACAAAAAAAACTCCCGTATGCCCGCAAATTAAAATTTTTCGACGCACTTCCGCAACTTGTCTCGTTGACTGTTCAGATCGAAAAGAAGGCAAACCGGAAACATTAGTCGAGGCGTAGGCCATCGGCGGAAACCACGATCAGCTGAACAACTCTTTTTCTCCGATAACCGAATTATACCAAACTTATCGGGTGCAGCTAATAAGGGTTGCATCCAGTCTGGTATATTCTAGCTACTTCTTGCTACATCTAGTAAGACCTCACTTTAGTGTGTCACAGCTGACCGCCCTATCGATTATTCATCGACATTTTTCTCACCCACTGCTTCAGTCGCCTCTACAACATTGAGAAATAAATATTTCATAAAAATAATACGTAGTAGAAAATAAAAATTAATAAAATAAATAAAAATATGAAAACTGTTTATTTCAAAAGTCATATCTGGAGGCATGAAGTGGGGAAACAAGCACTCAACAATCACTGCCTTGTTAATTTTTCTCACGTCGCAAGCTGAATACCCTAATGACAAGTATTCTAATATAAAGTCATTTTCGAAATTTATTTTGTGATGTACATAGATTCGTCTATTACTATTTCTAAGCTTTATTTGAATAATAATAACGTTAAGGCAATGCAAAACAAGAATTTTTCGCATGGTGTCAATTGATAAAAAATAATATAGATTTAAAGTCAACGAACTTCTAAGGTGAAGGGCATATTTTGTCAAATTTACAATGCATGAGCATACGTTGCACACATACAGTTGTCTGCTATCACTGTAAGCGTAGAAAAGAGCTGTTTGCTGTAGCGCTCTCCGCTCTTTCTCTCTCGAACAAAAATTCGAGAGAGCCTGAAGCCACCTCTAGAGCCACGGCGTTACGCATCTTGTTATTCTAGTGTCTTTGAACACACGGTAAAGGAATTCTTCGGTCTGAAGGCCATCAATCCGCCATCGAATTTAATTCGCCAACTCAGGATTATGTTTGGCGGTCTGTTCGTTGGGATCGATTCATTTTATTTTCAACATTGGATCCTGAGTTCATTTCTAACTGTATTGAAGAAAACTGCCTTCGAATTGCAGAGGTCAAGGCTTGCATTAGCTGACGCTGCCAAATCTGCATTTCGGCAGGTTCTGCGCAAGCGATATCCTCTCTGTGACTTGAAACGTTTAAGTTTGAGTTTGTACTATTAGAAGGGTTATATTCTGGCTGGGTTAAACCTTCTATTCTTTGAGATCTGGTTACCAAACCTGTCCACTTCCGCGGCCCCTCTTCGGCCTAGACCCAGTTGGTTTGACGAATTGCTGATCATCGGTGTTACTTAATTGTTCTGCTGCTCTTATTTCAGATTGTACGTTATTTCTTGGTGATTTTGGTGCTTGCAGCTCACACTGAGTTCTGCACGTTGGACATAGATTACTATCTTGAAGGTGTTCCACAATGCAACGAAATTTGTGAGAGCAAGGAGCGACGGTTTGATGCATTTATAGGTTCATTACAGATATTACAAAACGTAGCCTCTCCACTGAGGGCTGATTCTATTAGGTTTATAATTAGATAATAGTTTATATATGGATCGCCACCGTTACAAGAACACGATTAATGGTTAATTCTTTTCTATGACTGGTATGTGATTTGCTAATTGGACTAATTGAAAACTAACTTTGCGGTTTCGGCAGCCGGTCAATCTTCAAATAACTCTAGAGATTGCTGTTTCCATTGCTTCACGAATTTCCGCACTGGACATATCCCACTAGGTCTGTAGCTGGTTGGTTCTTTCTGCTTAGGTAGTCCGTGAAATACCGAACATCTCTACGATTCCAGGAAAGTATAGGAATAGGCGAAATTCGCTTTCCTTTCTAAGACGTTGCGTAAGGAAACTTTATTTTATTAAAAAACTAACATTAATTTCTTTGTCTGATATTCAAGAGCAAATTTCGCGGGACTTTTGTCTATATCCGCCGATCAACAAGATCGGGCCCCACGTTGGGCCCCATTCTTTATTAAATGCCTTTTATTATGTAGCGTCAACATCGCCTGAAAGGATTTCAGGATGCCACTTGGTATTTTGCATGTAGACGTCGTGCACTTTTGGCGATACTCTGCGCTAAGCTCGTCGGAATTGGCGTGTGTTTTTTCTACCTCAGCTATACCCTAAAAGTAATAAGGAAAATAAGTGCAGTACTGAATCTAATATGGTGGACTAATAAAAATCGTGAAGAGTAAATCGGGATTAAGAAGTCTTTATCCAGTCAGGCGTTAGGAAAACTTGTATGCTCTGCGCGTCCCTGTTCTATACCCAACCTTCCTTGGTAGCTGGTGTACATATTCTAATAGCTACCCCTTGTTTGACGATAATTAAGTTCTAGCGAACGTTACACATTTTGACGTTTCGGTGACGATCCATTAATAATGAAAGACTATACCATTATTTCATTACGTTTTATCCCATTATCAAAATAAAAAAAACAATTAAAAACCAAAACGGCAGTTTTGCTGCTCGACAGTTTTCGCGTCGATATTCGATGTGTTTTAGCACTTGAAAATTCCCTTCTACGTCATATCATTCACAATATTTACTCACGTTAATCCTTTAATTAAGAGGTTTATCCATCGTTGCGTTGGGCCCATCGAAGCAGTTGTGGTTCCTTTAGGATGAAATTAAGACAGTTCGTACGAGGTATAAAGGTATATTTCTGGTACGACGATATTCTTTGTCACGAGTTAGGGTAATCACCTATCAAGACGTATATTCAGCATTAATGAGGCAATTATATATAGTAAAATTGTTGTTTTATTTTTGAGTCGTACTAATGTCAAGTCAGTTGACTAAGGACTACGCCAAGAAATAAAAAATAGTTTTTAGGAGAAATAGTTTCTCCACTTTATTCTTTGGATCTCAGACTAAAAATCAAATGCAATTTGGATTGAGGAGAAGCCTCAGTATTTGAACAATATTTGTATTTCGGGAGAGCCTCGCTCTTGGGTTCTTAAGGTTAGGAAGTGTTGAAAGAGGGCAGTCAAATCTGCTTAGGTCAGGCTTTAGGATGTTAACAAGAACGGCTGCGCTGCCAAAGATAAACGAATGCTGCGCAGCTGGGATACATTATGGAAAATTACTAGAGTGCATTACTGTTTTCTTTGAAATAATAGAAGTGGCTGGTTTGGACCACCCAAATACGTCACTCCCCTTCCCTTAAAGAGAAGCCTATACTTGGGCTGGGATTGATGGATATAGTGTGGGAAATGGAGTTTCTTCTATTTCTGTTTGTTGTGGTGTGTTTTGATTTTTTCTTATTTTAAGTTTTGCATACAGCATCATAAATGGTTTAAATGATACATATCTTAAATATAAGTACAACAAAATGTAGCTCCTTCTACCCTCTTCCTTTACTCTTAGTCATACATTCCTAGTCATACATACCTAATTATACATAGCCAATCTAGTCATAAGCTTATACATTCATACACCCATCCTTACAATAAAACATACATACAAATATTATCGAGAAACAAAATTAGTGCAATTATTACAATGATCATTCGTATGTAAAGTGTAATCTTGCTCTCTGAAATCATCTCAACAATGTCGTTGTGTTTTATAATTTTTATTTTTGTTATATTAAGTGGTGTGTATAGTGGTGTCAAATCTATTTCTGGTTTTAACAGATTTTCACTTAAAATTATACTATTGATTTCAATTTTGCATTGCGTTACTCCTATCATTTTGTTTCCTTCTATTTTTATATTATTAATTGAAATTTGGCAATTTTGGTTAATAATTGTTTGGGTTAAGTTCCAGGTTACAATTGTGTTTGGTTCTATGTATTTTATTATTTCGTTCGTGTGTACTGGCTTAAAATTACAAATTGGATTTAAGTGTTTAATAATATTGGTGACACATTAATTTTTTACTTCTTTATTTTCGGTATTATAAACTTTATTTTGTTTTTCAGAATATGATTGTGTGTCTGTGTAATCTAGCTGATAGCCGTTGGAGTCTGGGTAAGGGATTATTTTAATTGTGTTTATTAGAGAAAGGTAAATGGGTATGTGGGATATGATTAATACTTGGTTATCATTGTAGTTAATCCAAGTGGATGATTTAATGTTTAAAATGTTTGGCTGTTCACATTTTCAAGTTTGTAGTAGTTTAGTAATTTGGGGTTAAACAGTCGAAGTCCGGAAAGCTGCATAGCCAATTCCAAATCTTCTACGTATTCTGCATTAGTTCGAACAACAGACTGTCAATGATGGTGTGGTTATTTTCATAATTTTGTATCTGTTTAGCTATTGAGCTTTTTCAATGGCTGTTGCGAATAATAAACAAAACGAAGAAAGTTTGTTTTTATTACGACAGTTTTTGTTTTGCGAATTGTTATTCTTTTACGATAGCGATAATTGAATGCGTAAGTTTGGTCTTTTCCGAAACACGAAGAATTGGCAACTGGCGGGCAGGCAGCCGAAATGCAGCGCCCAAGCTTAAAGTAGGTAGCTAACAACAACAAACAAGGGATGAGCGCCGTACAGATAAATGCGTGCGAGAGCAGCACTATGGGCATCGCAACTGCTACCACTGACTAATTTGGCTTAAATCATCATCATTTATCAATCGTATGCCGTCGTTGAGTTCATGTAATTTTACTGAGTTATGGGCGTTGATTTCAAGTTTTTTCTGTACTTCGACTCGATTATTTGCATCTAGTGTTCCAAATAGGTATTTAAAACCTGAACCCACAATGTTAATAAGACCCCGTTTGTTTCTATGTTTCAGGGTTATTCCGGCTAGTTCTCTTTTTATTTTATTGTATAAAAATTTGATCTGGGGTGCATGGTAATCGGTTCGTAGTCTTTGCTCAAAATAGTCAACCACGATGTCTATTTCAGTTAATTGATCTTTAAGGAATCTTTAAGGAATGATGTTCAAAGGTATCTGGACCGGCTTATAAAAAAAAAGGAGATATCCGTGGTTGGTGTCAATATTATTAATTGAATTTGTTGTCCATGAACAGCTGTGATCAGTATAAACAATAGTGTTATCGGGTACCAGGTGCCTGTGAAATTTTTTTTTTTATTAATTTATTTATTAAGGCATACGGGGAAGTCTTGAAGCCCCTTTGTGTCCTTCTTATCTATTAATCCAGCCTGTCGTGGTATCTGCTCGAGTGCTGGTTTATTTCGTCAAATACCGTAGCTAGTTTCAGGTCTCTGAGCAGGGTGGTGTTTCGAACAAACCACTCGCAGCCGGTGATAAGTCTTGCTACCTTATTTTGAATAGCCTGGATCCGTTTGATTTGGCTGTCGCATACCAAGCCCCAGATTTGGCACCCATACTTCCAGTTTGGTGCTAAGATCTGTTTGTAAATTGTCAGCTTGTTGGATAGCGACAATTTACTGCGCGAACAAAGTAGCCAGTAGTGCTTTGCCACCTTGGCACGTAGGCGCGCTGACCCCATCTCCCTCCGAAGACTGAAGAGGGTACACTCCAGCGATCTCCTTACCCGGAGGATAATATAACATATTACATTTTAAGTAATTGATAACTAGACTAGATTTTTCTTTCTTTTGTACTTTATAATTAAGATACCACTTGGTCTCATTTATCTTTATCACACATTAGGTTATGTTCAGAGAAATTACTGAACGATTCCTTTTGAAACCTTAATAAATAGAATTAAAAAAAAAAAAAAAAAAAAAAAAAAAAAGCGCGTTCTGATGTCGGTCACATGCTTGGAAAATGTGAGTCTGCGATCCAGAAGCACTCCAAGGTACTCAAAGGATGACGCACACGTCATCGGCAGATGTGGCCAACATAGATTTCCCGTAAAGGCTTACATCCGGCTGCGGCATGTCGTGGCTATACAGGCAGCAGAGCAGGGGCCGAGGACACTACCTTGTGGAACACCAGCTACCACGTTGTGCTCGGTGGAAATTGCTGAATGAAAGTGCACTGCGAACCTCCTTCCTTCCAGGTACGATTTTAGCAACCCAATTGATTTTCAGTTAAAGTCCAATGTGCCACACTCGATCAAACGCTTCTCGAATGTCCAAGAAGAGGCTGTTACAATATTCCTTACTGTCGTAGGCAGTCAGAATTTGCTCAACGACTCGATGGAGCTGCTCGACAGTACAGTGGCCAGCACGAAAACCGAACTGGTGCTCAGGGGTAATCCCCTGGGCTTCCATAATCCTTACAATCCGGACAGCAATCAGTCTCTCAAACACCTTCGAAATTGAAGGGAGGAGACTGATCGGCCGGTAGGAGGCGGGATCCCTTTCCGGCTTGCCAGGTTTGTGGACCATGGAGATTATCCCGAGCTTCCACTGATAAGGGAAGTATTGCAACCTCACAATAGCGTTGAAAACCAACGTTATGTAGAGGATCGCTTGTCTGGGCAGGGCCTTCAATGTGGCGTTGCAGATGACGTCATGTCCTGGTGCTTTGTTGTTGCTCTGTCGCGCAATGACTTCGGCTACCTCGCAGGGTTCAAACGGCGTGATTGGCAGATTCATTTGAAGCGCTTGGTTCAGCTGGTCCTGAGTTTCTTCAACCTGTTGCAGGCTGGCAAGCTTGAATGGTTGAAATCGCTCGGCGAGGTGCGCAGCGAATACCTCCGCTTGTCCCAAGTCGGTCCGACACCATGTCCCGTTGCTATCGACTAGAGGCGCCTTCCTCGTGCAACGCCTTTTGATTGCGCGCGTTGCTTCGCTTTCGACTCCAGTATTGGCAAGCCTTTCGTCGAACCATGCGGCTTTGTGCAGCACCAACGCGCATCGGAGCCTACTCAGCGCTCGATTCCATTCCGTCTTGTGCAACGGGTGACGAGACCTCATCCACCTAGTGCGTAAGCGCCTCTTCTAAGCTATAAGCAGCAGGATCTCCCTGGGTATTGGGATTCGATCTGCCGCGGGCTGCCGAGATATTCTGCGAGTTGCCAATCTAGCTGCTGACTTGATATTGTTGGTGAGCAGTTCGATGGCATCATCAACGTCATGTCCAGAGTTTAAGGCAGTGTTGAGGGGCAGTGTGGACTCCAGTTGCGATTGGAATACCTCCAGGTTAGTACGCCTGGTGATAAGCCGCTCCATCTTAGGGTAGGATATTGCCCCCGCATCCAGCGTAATTACCAGAGGCAGGTGGTCGGAGCTAAGCTCAACAACCGCACTTATGTTAGCGTGGATGCCCAGCACACCCTTTGTCAGTGCAAAATCGATGTAGCCTGGTGAGCCTCTACTGCCGTACGGGTATCTTGTTGGTCCTCCTGTTGCTAGCGAGTCCACCTCCGAATTTAGGACGAGATTCGCTATTGCAATGCCTCTTTGGTTGCTCCTTCCCGCACCCCAGAGCCGGTGGGACGCGTTCCAATCGCCTGCAACAATGAACTTCGTCTGGAACTCTTCCAAAATGCCCTTAAACTCGTCCGTAGTCCATGCAAATCTCGGTGGGCAGTAGACCGCTCCAAAGCTTATAGGACCAAGTCCCGTTTCAATAACCGCCGGCGCAAGTTGCACCTTGGCAGTGCCTATTGGTGTTAGCGGGAAGTGGGCAAGGCTAGATTTGATTAAGATAGCTGCCCCGCCTTTGGCGTTGCCACCACTCGGATCATTGGCAGTGTAAGCTACAAAGCCGAATAGCTTAGGCGTCTCTGCCCCCTTGCAGTGTGTCTCGCTGAGCAGTAATACATCGATTTCGTGACGTCGCACGAAGCACTCTACTTCAGGCAACTTCGTGGATACTTCGTCGGCGTTCCACACTAGGATGCGCAGCGGCATCATTATGGCGCTTGACGCGCTTGAAGAGCAGTGAGCAGATTGATAATCTGCCCCTGCTGCTGTGACTGTTGTTGCTGTTGCTTCATCATCATCATCATTAATTCCACCTGCTTCTCTTGAATCGAGCGCAAAGAATTAATGTTTTCATTTAGCGTCTGCAGGATGGCTTCAATGCTGCTGCTAGCATCCGTCGAGCGCTGAAGTGTACCCCTAGACGCCCTTGTCCGGCTGCGGCTCCTTTGACGACTGGGACTTCTATCATTGGGCTGTTGCTGTTGCTTCTGTTGGTGGTGCGTCAGGCTCAGTGGTTGCTTGTGGTGAACGGACCCTCTAGCCACATCTGCATTAGATATTCCGTCTCGAGAAGAGGGGATCTCCTTACCTCCATCTAAGCCCCGTGAAGTTGGTCGCTCGCTTACCTCTGTTCTTCCAGCCACTCCACTTCTGGGTCTGGATCGCTGCAGGAACGCTTGTAGCTTGCTGCAACCTTTAAAGTTTGCAGGATGCTGACAGCCACAGTGGTAGCAAGTGCACAGCTCGATGCGTGGCCTAGTACACTCCTTGGCTGGGTGTTCGCCGGCACATTTCACACAAATGTGGGCCTTACGGCAGTATTTGGCTGTGTGGCCAAACTACTGACAACGATGGCACTGGACAATAGCGTTACGCTTGCGGAAAGGCTCAATAAGTACTCTCATACGACATACAAGTAGTGCATTTAGCGCCAGGATCTCCTTATTGTTTGTCGCAGCAGCAATGTTTAGGATGAACATGTTGACTGGCGACGCTTTTGACCTGGTTCGTTTCGCCTTAGCGGTGTATGTATATCGAGAACCTTGTGCCCGATCTTTTCCAGCTCATCCTTGATTTGGTGATGTAGCGTACTGTGGTGCAGGCCTTTCACGCAAACCCTGTAAGGCCTGTCCTCTTTAAGCTGCTAGCAGTGGAACTCATACTCTTCGATCTCGCGCCAGTTCACTATGGTGCGAAATGTATTAGCGTAAGCCGCGTAAAGCCTTAGGACACCGCTCATTGACGCCCTAGCCTCAACCTTTTCTAGGTCCACTATACTTTCGATGCTCTGCATCATCAGGCATACGTCGTCCACTCCCTCCATTACTATAGGAGGTGGTTTGGACTGTTCCTTTTTAACTGAGCTAGTTGTACCAGCGGAGGCTGCATCCCGCTTAGCGGCAGCAATAGCAGCTTGATGACTGGTACTGGGCTGGTCATACAGATCGCCCATTTCATTGCCTACTTGTTTGGCGGCTGTGAGATGCGCAAGTAAACCAAATCGGTTTGAGTTGCCGCCATATCTAGGTTATGTAGACGAAGGGTTTTCCCCTTGTTTGCCGATGCTTGATTTGGATTTTTTCCTTTCAGTCTCCGGAGAAACACGAGACTTTCGCTTTATTTTTTGAAAGCGCTGCGGGGCAGCACATTGGGGGCTCGAGAGAAACGCAGTATCCAATGATTCATCAGTCGCAGCGGTTTCATTCAAAGAGTTCATACTGAAGTGTGCACCAAATCACCAGGGTTCTAGCCAAAACTTGAACCCTGGGATAGAAAAGCTTTAAGCTCGCAAACAGCTGTTTGTGCGTTCGCGTGGCAGCTGGGCAGCGGAGCCCCAATTCGAGTAAATTAACTTTGTATTTTTGAATGAAAATGTTTTACTTTCACTATTATTTCACTGTTAGTGACTTGGGGGGTCACTATTTGCGATATGTGCCAGTATTCTGGACTTGTCCATAAGTTTATTACCGCGAAAACTAATTACACGTTATCCACTTTGTCAGGTGCGTGTTGTTAGACACGAACCTTTTCACAGACTTCCCTGTGAAATTGAGAGTTTATTATTTTTCTTTTGTTTTTTTAATTGTTTTTTGTAGTAGTGCGTAACTCTATTTCTATTAGTGATTTTGTAATGGTCATGGTCTGTCTGTTCTACATTTTTGGTTGGTTTAAATGGGTTTTCTAATTTGCCTTTCTGTACTAGACCTTTTCTGTAATTTGTGTCAATATTAAATTCCTGTCTGTCTTCATTTATTTTGTCTATTTTCTTCTCTTTAATTTTTTGAGTGTCTAATATTGGATGCCCAGCGTATAAGAAAATTTGAGCAGGTGTCTGTCCAGTAGTGTCATGTTTAATTTTATGGTTGTATGTGTAGAGGATTGTTTCTATCTTGCTTAATTTTACTTCTTCAACATCAGATGAATTGATTATACGTATTTTTTCATTTATTGTTTTGTGTAATCTTTCGACGACTGCTACCCCGTTTTTTGCTGTCTTGAGCTGTAATTCGACTACTTGTTCTTCAAGCCATCGCTTCAAAGCTAAACTGGAGAAAGCTCCGTCTCTGTCTGTCTGTTTGGGTTCATTCCGTTGCCCACTTCTCGAAGGCTGTCACATATTCCTGTAGGCCCCTGGTTGCATAACTTATGCTTGTACTCCTGACCATTACTGCGGTGTCATCCGCGTAGGTTGCAATAAGAACGTTTTCGTCTTCAACTTATGTACAGCACCAGAAATCCGGCATATCAGAAGTATACAGCGATTAAAGAGTCGGGCCTAAAACACTGCCTTGGGGTACGCCTGCTGAGATTGTACGCGTAGACGATTTGTCGCCATCGACAACCACATTGAACTGTCTTCGATAGAAAGCTTTTGATAAGAAGAAATAGCTGTGGCGTCAAAATGGTCTTAAGCTTACTTAGAAGACCATCATTCCGAACTCTATCAAAGGCTTGTTGTATATCCATGAATACAGCTGTTGTATACATCTTGTCCCCCATTCCCTCCAAAGCAACGTTTGTCACTCGGTGTAGCTGTTCTGGAGTGCCATGACTTTTTCGGAAACCGAACTGCCACTTTGGAATAGCTTGGCTCACTCTTGGAATTTTTAGGATGCGTTCTAGTATTACCCTTTCCAACATTTTCCCTAGGGCGGGTAGAAGACTAATGGGCCTATATGCATCTACTTCAGTGGGTTGCTTTCCAGGCTTCGGAATCATCGTTATGATTGCTGATTTCCATTTTCTTGAAAAGTGTCCCAGTCTTAGAGCGCTATTGATCAATAGGACTAAGAAAAGTACAGCTTTGGTGGGAAGGAGTTTGAGCGTCCTGTTATCTAGGCGGTCCTAACCAGGCGATTTTTTAGGTTTGAACTTTTTGGTCTGCGTTACTACCTCTTCCAAAGTAACAGGGTTTGTGGGAAGGCCCATTTGAAAAGGTTGGTCCAAGAGTGTTTCGGTGTTCTGCTTGAATCTATGTTCAATGGCTTAAATCTATCCTCTAAGCTGCTTGCAAAGATATCGGCCTTCTCCTGACTGGAGCCGCACCAACCACCATCCGTATTTCTTATGGGAGCCTTTGGAATAACTTGTCTTTTAAGGTTATTCGTGAGTTTCCACAGCGAGTAGTTAGTCGATGCATCAGGACTTGCATTTTCCAGCATTTGGTCTTGTTTGTTTTTCACCAGAACTTTGTTAAGACGATTTGATAACCTTTTGTAAATGTTGTGGGCGCGTGCGTTTCCTGTTCTGGAAAATTCTCGTCTAGCTCTTCGTTTGAGATGTATGAGAACTGAAGCGTTTTGTGGAAGTACACTGCGTCTACTCTGGGTAGGAGAATTTCTGCTTCCTGGTGTAGCAAGTGTCGCAGCCACGTGAATTTTTTTAATGAACATTACTATAGCATCTTCGATGTCTTCTGGATAATTTATGTCCATGTTTATGTTAATGCTTCTGTCTAGGACATTCCTAAATGTTTCGACAGAGGAGCCGGGAGCTAGTATGGATTTCTTTCTGGATTTATATTGGGGAGTGTGGCTTAATGTTGGTACTACAGGTAGGTGATCAGAAGATAGATCGTATTTTGATTCACTTGAAAGTTTATTTATTGGAACCCCATTTACGATAAAAAAGTCCAAAGCTGTTGGCGTCAGTCTAGTGTTAGATGAGTAAAAGGAAGGTTCACCAGTAGCTAGAACTTCGCTAGAACTAGTTACGATGGCCTCTTGTAGTAGTTTTCCTCGACTGCATGCCCTTAGGTTGCCCCACTATTGGTGCTTTGCATTGTAATCCCCTCCTGCTATACACTTGGGGCCCAATGTGATCAGTTCCTGATCAAAGTCGTTTTTAGTCCAACGCTTATTTGGAGGAAGATACAGAGAAGCTATTTTGATAATACCACCACTCGTTGGTACATCGAGACTGGTTACTTGTAAATCAGTGCGCATTGTTGATTGATGGCTTTGATGAAGATTGCAGAACCGTCTTTGGCGGTGTTACTTGGATGATTGCCATAATATTGTTCATAGCCAGGAGTGTATATTTTTATTCCAGGGCGCATAAGAGTTTCAGTAATTAGCATGATGTCTATAGAGTGGGCAATAAGAAAAAGTCGAAGTTATTCATTCTTCTGTACTAATCCTCTTGCGTTCCATAATCCGATTTTTAAGTTTAAGACTATCATTTTTTAGAAATCAAAACGTGGACTAGATCACGAAAAGCTTTGTTGAACTCAATCGTTTCCATGACTAATTTAAAAAGTTGATTCAATCTGGCGTTAATGTCCAAGTTTGCCATCTCGAGAGTGGCAAGGTTCCCGTTAGAGTTGTATTGTGTTCTTAGCAGGAACGCTGTAGTTGTTTTCAGCTTTAGTTCTTTTTATGTAAGCATAGGAGACTTCATTTCTGACAGATGACGACGACACGTATTGTACATGGCGGATTTCATGCAGTTTGCACATACGTATTGATTGTTTAGGTGTGTCTCACATGATTTAGAACAGGTAGGATGCTCACCCGCACAATTCCCGCAAACTGGGCTTAAATGACAGCGATTGCGGGTGTGGCCAAAATTTTGGCAATTGTAACATTGAGCTATGTCCATGTTGCGAGTAGCCTTCTCCACTGTAACCCTGTGCCTTCCAATACGGCTTACTTTTAGAGACTCGGCCATATTCGGAGTCGGCTTGAGATTTACAAAGAACAGATTTTGACTAGTTTGTGCGATAATGGCTTCTACGCCGTCATTTCCACCAGCCCAGATTTTATTCCAGGCTTCCTTGGGGAGTAGATGTTCAGTACAACGAAGCCTTTGCCTGTGAAGCAGCGCTATGTTTCTTCTCTTGGGACAGTTGAGTGTATGTTCTTCAGCACCAGCCTATATGGTTTTTCCTCACGGAGTTGATGATGCCAAAACTGGCAATTCAGGGCAGTCAAGTTACGAACCACACTTCTGAATGACGTTGCATCTGCTGTGTAGATTCGAGAGATTCCTGATCTGGAAGTACGTATGTCATATTTATCTTCAGAGATTACCTGGTTGAGGGTGCTTTGTAGCTTACTGATACTTTTAACATTAGGAACACATATTGGAGGAGGTTTTGAAGCTGCCGTTTGACGCGGCTGGTGAATATTTGAGTTGTCAACGCTAAATTCAATTGATTCCTCATCAGTTTCCATATCTTCGGTAAGGCTTATTTCTTCAGCTAAAGGTGCGAAACGGTTGTTGCACAGACTAGTTGAGGGCGAAGCTTGCTTTGTTTTCCCATAGACGCACGGGAAATGGTTTCTTTGCTTTTTTTCAATATTGTAGGATCTTTTCCAGAATCGGTAGGGTTCCGCTTCCTGCGTCCAGAAGGGGGGATGGTCTGAAACGACCACCCCAGACGGGGAACATATGGTGAAGTAGTATAACCTGTGGACATAACTGAAGCAGTTCTTGTCGAAGCAGTACTTGTCGGAACAGTACTTGTCGATGCTCCCACAGTGTACGTTGTTATTGTTGAACAAACAAGAGAAGTGGTAGCTGTATTAGTTACTGTTGAAGCAGAGCTGGTTTTACCAAGACTTCCTTCTGAAA
Source organism: Drosophila sechellia (assembly GCF_004382195.2). Lineage (NCBI taxonomy): Eukaryota > Metazoa > Arthropoda > Insecta > Diptera > Drosophilidae > Drosophila > Drosophila sechellia. Next base: position 21,042,311 of record NC_045949.1, on the reverse strand, counting down.
GGCCAAAAGAATCGTATTGCCTTGAGGCAATCATGGCTCGTATTTCTTATGGGAGCCTTTGGAATAACTTGTCTTTTAAGGTTATTCGTGAGTTTCCACAGCGAGTAGTTAGTCGATGCATCAGGACTTGCATTTTCCAGCATTTGGTCTTGTTTGTTTTTCACCAGAACTTTGTTAAGACGATTTGATAACCTTTTGTAAATGTTGTGGGCGCGTGAGTTAACATACCCCCTCTCTCGGTCTACTCAGTACGGCAACGAGAGACAACAACAACTGAGAGCCGAGCGAAAGTTCAACGAAGATCGCCAATACGAACTCTGACGAAGATATTTGGGAGATACATACATATACATATTTGTAATAAAGAATTCATATCATTCTCATTTCACACCTCAAACTGCTCATTCGTTTTTTTGGAAGCTTTCCTCCCTCGGCCACGGGATTGTAACTGGCGCAGCCGGTCAACGGACAAGGGATTAACAATGCCCACTACGCTTATCGTTCTAATTCTAAAGAGGTGATGAACATGTGACGGCAGTGGTTGTGGGGATTTTATTAGTGAGTGGTGAAATAGAAAGGAATTGGATAAAGCGTATTGAAACATAATAACGTACAAGTGCAAGTAAAACAAAGGAAACAAACGAAATCAAGTTCAAATTGCTTCACAGGCGACCGTATATGTGTACATCAAACGCTGATAAGGCACCGGGATCGCTTGTGCGGGACAATTTACAACAATTATACCAACAAGTTACTGTGTGTGATGACCGTATATGTGTACATCAATCGCTGATAAGGCACCGGGATCATCCATACACCCTAACTCATAAAAATGGTAAATTAATCAACAACAAAAAAAATTAAAAGAGGAAAATTTTTTTTCTGACATGTTAAACTACTGTGTATGGTTACCATTTAAAGTTTGCAGGATGCTGACAGCCACAGTGGTAGCAAGTGCACAGCTCGATGCGTGGCCTAGTACACTCCTTGGCTGGGTGTTCGCCGGCACATTTCACACAAATGTGGGCCTTACGGCAGTATTTGGCTGTGTGGCCAAACTACTGACAACGATGGCACTGGACAATAGCGTTACGCTTGCGGAAAGGCTCAATAAGTACTCTCATACGACATACAAGTAGTGCATTTAGCGCCAGGATCTCCTTATTGTTTGTCGCAGCAGCAATGTTTAGGATGAACATGTTGACTGGCGACGCTTTTGACCTGGTTCGTTTCGCCTTAGCGGTGTATGTATATCGAGAACCTTGTGCCCGATCTTTTCCAGCTCATCCTTGATTTGGTGATGTAGCGTACTGTGGTGCAGGCCTTTCACGCATACCCTGTAAGGCCTGTCCTCTTTAAGCTGCTAGCAGTGGAACTCATACTCTTCGATCTCGCGCCAGTTCACTATGGTGCGAAATGTATTAGCGTAAGCCGCGTAAAGCCTTAGGACACCGCTCATTGACGCCCTAGCCTCAACCTTTTCTAGGTCCACTATACTTTCGATGCTCTGCATCATCAGGCATACGTCGTCCACTCCCTCCATTACTATAGGAGGTGGTTTGGACTGCGCCTTTTTAACTGAGCTAGTTGTACCAGCGGAGGCTGCATCCCGCTTAGCGGCAGCAATAGCAGCTTGATGACTGGTACTGGGCTGGTCATACAGATCGCCCATTTCATTGCCTACTTGTTTGGCGGCTGTGAGATGCGCAAGTAAACCAAATCGGTTTGAGTTGCCGCCATATCTAGGTTCTGTAGACGAAGGGTTTTCCCCTTGTTTGCCGATGCTTGATTTGGATTTTTTCCTTTCAGTCTCCGGAGAAACACGAGACTTTCGCTTTACTTTTTGAAAGCGCTGCGGGGCAGCACATTGGGGGCTCGAGAGAAACGCAGTATCCAATGATTCATCAGCCGCAGCGGTTTCATTCAAAGAGTTCATACTGAAGTGTGCACCAAATCACCAGGGTTCTAGCCAAAACTTGAACCCTGGGATAGAAAAGCTTTAAGCTCGCTATCACTATTTGCGATATGTGCCAGTATTCTGGACTTGTCCATAAGTTTATTACCGCGAAAACTAATTACACGTTATCCACTTTGTCAGGTGCGTGTTGTTAGACACGAACCTTTTCACAGACTCCCCTGTGAAATTGAGAGTTTATTATTTTTCTTTTGTTTTTTTAATTGTTTTTTGTAGTAGTGCGTAACTCTATTTCTATTAGTGATTTTGTAATGGTCATGGTCTATCTGTTCTACATTTTTGGTTGGTTTAAATGGGTTTTCTAATTTGCCTTTCTGTACTAGACCTTTTCTGTAATTTGTGTCAATATTAAATTCCTGTCTGTCTTCATTTATTTTGTCTATTTTCTTCTCTTTAATTTTTTGAGTGTCTAATATTGGATGCCCAGCGTATAAGAAAATTTGAGCAGGTGTCTGTCCAGTAGTGTCATGTTTAATTTTATGGTTGTATGTGTAGAGGATTGTTTCTATCTTGCTTAATTTTACTTCTTCAACATCAGATGAATTGATTATACGTATTTTTTCATTTATTGTTTTGTGTAATCTTTCGACGACTGCTACCCCGTTTTTTGCTGTCTTGAGCTGTAATTCGACTACTTGTTCTTCAAGCCATCGCTTCAAAGCTAAACTGGAGAAAGCTCCGTCTCTGTCTGTCTGTTTGGGTTCATTCCGTTGCCCACTTCTCGAAGGCTGTCACATATTCCTGTAGGCCCCTGGTTGCATAACTTATGCTTGTACTCCTGACCATTACTGCGGTGTCATCCGCGTAGGTTGCAATAAGAACGTTTTCGTCTTCAACTTATGTACAGCACCAGAAATCCGGCATATCAGAAGTATACAGCGATTAAAGAGTCGGGCCTAAAACACTGCCTTGGGGTACGCCTGCTGAGATTGTACGCGTAGACGATTTGTCGCCATCGACAACCACATTGAACTGTCTTCGATAGAAAGCTTTTGATAAGAAGAAATAGCTGTGGCGTCAAAATGGTCTTAAGCTTACTTAGAAGACCATCATTCCGAACTCTATCAAAGGCTTGTTGTATATCCATGAATACAGCTGTTGTATACATCTTGTCCCCCATTCCCTCCAAAGCAACGTTTGTCACTCGGTGTAGCTGTTCTGGAGTGCCATGACTTTTTCGGAAACCGAACTGCCACTTTGGAATAGCTTGGCTCACGCTTGGAATTTTTAGGATGCGTTCTAGTATTACCCTTTCCAACATTTTCCCTAGGGCGGGTAGAAGACTAATGGGCCTATATGCATCTACTTCAGTGGGTTGCTTTCCAGGCTTCGGAATCATCGTTATGATTGCTGATTTCCATTTTCTTGAAAAGTGTCCCAGTCTTAGAGCGCTATTGATCAATAGGACTAAGAAAAGTACAGCTTTGGTGGGAAGGAGTTTGAGCGTCCTGTTATCTAGGCGGTCCTAACCAGGCGATTTTTTAGGTTTGAACTTTTTGGTCTGCGTTACTACCTCTTCCAAAGTAACAGGGTTTGTGGGAAGGCCCATTTGAAAAGGTTGGTCCAAGAGTGTTTCGGTGTTCTGCTTGAATCTATGTTCAATGGCTTAAATCTATCATCTAAGCTGCTTGCAAAGATATCGGCCTTCTCCTGACTGGAGCCGCACCAACCACCAGCCGTATTTCTTATGGGAGCCTTTGGAATAACTTGTCTTTTAAGGTTATTCGTGAGTTTCCACAGCGAGTAGTTAGTCGATGCATCAGGACTTGAATTTTCCAGCATTTGGTCTTGTTTGTTTTTCACCAGAACTTTGTTAAGACGATTTGATAACCTTTTGTAAATGTTGTGGGCGCGTGCGTTTCCTGTTCTGGAAAATTCTCGTCTAGCTCTTCGTTTGAGATGTATGAGAACTGAAGCGTTTTGTGGAAGTACACTGCGTCTACTCTGGGTAGGAGAATTTCTGCTTCCTGGTGTAGCAAGTGTCGCAGCCACGTGAATTTTTTTAATGAACATTACTATAGCATCTTCGATGTCTTCTGGATAATTTATGTCCATGTTTATGTTAATGCTTCTGTCTAGGACATTCCTAAATGTTTCGACAGAGGAGCCGCGAGGTAGTATGGATTTCTTTCTGGATTTATATTGGGGAGTGTGGCTTAATGTTGCTACTACAGGTAGGTGATCAGAAGATAGATCGTATTTTGATTCACTTGAAAGTTTATTTATTGGAACCCCATTTACGATAAAAAAGTCCAAAGCTGTTGGCGTCAGTCTAGTGTTATATGAGTAAAAGGAAGGTTCACCAGTAGCTAGAACTTCGCTAGAACTAGTTACGATGGCCTCTTGTAGTAGTTTTCCTCGACTGCATGCCCTTAGGTTGCCCCACTATTGGTGCTTTGCATTGTAATCCCCTCCTGCTATACACTTGGGGCCCAATGTGATCAGTTCCTGATCAAAGTCGTTTTTAGTCCAACGCTTATTTGGAGGAAGATACAGAGAAGCTATTTTGATAATACCACCACTCGTTGGTACATCGAGACTGGTTACTTGTAAATCAGTGCGCATTGTTGATTGATGGCTTTGATGAAGATTGCAGAACCGTCTTTGGCGGTGTTACTTGGATGATTGCCATAATATTGTTCATAGCCAGGAGTGTATATTTTTATTCCAGGGCGCATAAGAGTTTCAGTAATTAGCATGATGTCTATAGAGTGGGCAATAAGAAAAAGTCGAAGTTATTCATTCTTCTGTACTAATCCTCTTGCGTTCCATAATCCGATTTTTAAGTTTAAGACTATCATTTTTTAGAAATCAAAACGTGGACTAGATCACGAAAAGCTTTGTTGAACTCAATCGTTTCCATGACTAATTTAAAAAGTTGATTCAATCTGGCGTTAATGTCCAAGTTTGCCTTCTCGAGAGTGGCAAGGTTCCCGTTAGAGTTGTATTGTGTTCTTAGCAGGAACGCTGTAGTTGTTTTCAGCTTTAGTTCTTTTTATGTAAGCATAGGAGACTTCATTTCTGACAGATGACGACGACACGTATTGTACATGGCGGATTTCATGCAGTTTGCACATACGTATTGATTGTTTAGGTGTGTCTCACATGATTTAGAACAGGTAGGATGCTTACCCGCACAATTCCCGCAAACTGGGCTTAAATGACAGCGATTGCTGGTGTGGCCAAAATTTTGGCAATTGTAACATTGAGCTATGTCCATGTTGCGAGTAGCCTTCTCCACTGTAACCCTGTGCCTTCCAATACGGCTTACTTTTAGAGACTCGGCCATATTCGGAGTCGGCTTGAGATTTACAAAGAACAGATTTTGACTAGTTTGTGCGATAATGGCTTCTACGCCGTCATTTCCACCAGCCCAGATTTTATTCCAGGCTTCCTTGGGGAGTAGATGTTCAGTACAACGAAGCCTTTGCCTGTGAAGCAGCGCTATGTTTCTTCTCTTGGGACAGTTGAGTGTATGTTCTTCAGCACCAGCCTATATGGTTTTTCCTCACGGAGTTGATGATGCCAAAACTGGCAATTCAGGGCAGTCAAGTTACGAACCACACTTCTGAATGACGTTGCATCTGCTGTGTAGATTCGAGAGATTCCTGATCTGGAAGTACGTATGTCATATTTATCTTCAGAGATTACCTGGTTGAGGGTGCTTTGTAGCTTACTGATACTTTTAACATTAGGAACACATATTGGAGGAGGTTTTGAAGCTGCCGTTTGACGCGGCTGGTGAATATTTGAGTTGTCAACGCTAAATTCAATTGATTCCTCATCAGTTTCCATATCTTCGGTAAGGCTTATTTCTTCAGCTAAAGGTGCGAAACGGTTGTTGCACAGACTAGTTGAGGGCGAAGCTTGCTTTGTTTTCCCATAGACGCACGGGAAATGGTTTCTTTGCTTTTTTTCAATATTGTAGGATTTTTTCCAGAATCGGTAGGGTTCCGCTTCCTGCGTCCAGAAGGGGGGATGGTCTGAAACGACCACCCCAGACGGGGAACATATGGTGAAGTAGTATAACCTGTGGACATAACTGAAGCAGTTCTTGTCGAAGCAGTACTTGTCGGAACAGTACTTGTCGATGCTCCCACAGTGTACGTTGTTATTGTTGAACAAACAAGAGAAGTGGTAACTGTATTAGTTACTGTTGAAGCAGAGCTGGTTTTACCAAGACTTCCTTCTGAAAGGCCAAAAGAATCGTATTGCCTTGAGGCAATCATGGCTCGTATTTCTTATGGGAGCCTTTGGAATAACTTGTCTTTTAAGGTTATTCGTGAGTTTCCACAGCGAGTAGTTAGTCGATGCATCAGGACTTGCATTTTCCAGCATTTGGTCTTGTTTGTTTTTCACCAGAACTTTGTTAAGACGATTTGATAACCTTTTGTAAATGTTGTGGGCGCGTGAGTTAACATACCCCCTCTCTCGGTCTACTCAGTACGGCAACGAGAGACAACAACAACTGAGAGCCGAGCGAAAGTTCAACGAAGATCGCCAATACGAACTCTGACGAAGATATTTGGGAGATACATACATATACATATTTGTAATAAAGAATTCATATCATTCTCATTTCACACCTCAAACTGCTCATTCGTTTTTTTGGAAGCTTTCCTCCCTCGGCCACGGGATTGTAACTGGCGCAGCCGGTCAACGGACAAGGGATTAACAATGCCCACTACGCTTATCGTTCTAATTCTAAAGAGGTGATGAACATGTGACGGTAGTGGTTGTGGGGATTTTATTAGTGAGTGGTGAAATAGAAAGGAATTGGATAAAGCGTATTGAAACATAATAACGTACAAGTGCAAGTAAAACAAAGGAAACAAACGAAATCAAGTTCAAATTGCTTCACAGGCGACCGTATATGTGTACATCAAACGCTGATAAGGCACCGGGATCGCTTGTGCGGGACAATTTACAACAATTATACCAACAAGTTACTGTGTGTGATGACCGTATATGTGTACATCAATCGCTGATAAGGCACCGGGATCATCCATACACCCTAACTCATAAAAATGGTAAATTAATCAACAACAAAAAAAATTAAAAGAGGAAAATTTTTTTTCTGACATGTTAAACTACTGTGTATGGTTACCATTTAAAGTTTGCAGGATGCTGACAGCCACAGTGGTAGCAAGTGCACAGCTCGATGCGTGGCCTAGTACACTCCTTGGCTGGGTGTTCGCCGGCACATTTCACACAAATGTGGGCCTTACGGCCCACATTTGGCTGTGTGGCCAAACTACTGACAACGATGGCACTGGACAATAGCGTTACGCTTGCGGAAAGGCTCAATAAGTACTCTCATACGACATAGTGCATTTAGCGCCAGGATCTCCTTATTGTTTGTCGCAGCAGCAATGTTTAGGATGAACATGTTGACTGGCGACGCTTTTGACCTGGTTCGTTTCGCCTTAGCGGTGTATGTATATCGAGAACCTTGTGCCCGATCTTTTCCAGCTCATCCTTGATTTGGTGATGTAGCGTACTGTGGTGCAGGCCTTTCACGCATACCCTGTAAGGCCTGTCCTCTTTAAGCTGCTAGCAGTGGAACTCATACTCTTCGATCTCGCGCCAGTTCACTATGGTGCGAAATGTATTAGCGTAAGCCGCGTAAAGCCTTAGGACACCGCTCATTGACGCCCTAGCCTCAACCTTTTCTAGGTCCACTATACTTTCGATGCTCTGCATCATCAGGCATACGTCGTCCACTCCCTCCATTACTATAGGAGGTGGTTTGGACTGCGCCTTTTTAACTGAGCTAGTTGTACCAGCGGAGGCTGCATCCCGCTTAGCGGCAGCAATAGCAGCTTGATGACTGGTACTGGGCTGGTCATACAGATCGCCCATTTCATTGCCTACTTGTTTGGCGGCTGTGAGATGCGCAAGTAAACCAAATCGGTTTGAGTTGCCGCCATATCTAGGTTATGTAGACGAAGGGTTTTCCCCTTGTTTGCCGATGCTTGATTTGCATTTTTTCCTTTCAGTCTCCGGAGAAACACGAGACTTTCGCTTTATTTTTTGAAAGCGCTGCGGGGCAGCACATTGGGGGCTCGAGAGAAACGCAGTATCCAATGATTCATCAGCTGCAGCGGTTTCATTCAAAGAGTTCATACTGAAGTGTGCACCAAATCACCAGGGTTCTAGCCAAAACTTGAACCCTGGGATAGAAAAGCTTTAAGCTCGCAAACAGCTGTTTGTGCGTTCGCGTGGCAGCTGGACAGCGGAGCCCCAATTCGAGTAAATTAACTTTGTATTTTTGAATGAAAATGTTTTACTTTCACTATTATTTCACTGTTAGTGACTTGGGGGGTCACTATTTGCGATATGTGCCAGTATTCTGGACTTGTCCATAAGTTTATTACCGCGAAAACTAATTACACGTTATCCACTTTGTCAGGTGCGTGTTGTTAGACACGAACCTTTTCACAGACTCCCCTGTGAAATTGAGAGTTTATTATTTTTCTTTTGTTTTTTTAATTGTTTTTTGTAGTAGTGCGTAACTCTATTTCTATTAGTGATTTTGTAATGGTCATGGTCTGTCTGTTCTACATTTTTGGTTGGTTTAAATGGGTTTTCTAATTTGCCTTTCTGTACTAGACCTTTTCTGTAATTTGTGTCAATATTAAATTCCTGTCTGTCTTCATTTATTTTGTCTATTTTCTTCTCTTTAATTTTTTGAGTGTCTAATATTGGATGCCCAGCGTATAAGAAAATTTGAGCAGGTGTCTGTCCAGTAGTGTCATGTTTAATTTTATGGTTGTATGTGTAGAGGATTGTTTCTATCTTGCTTAATTTTACTTCTTCAACATCAGATGAATTGATTATACGTATTTTTTCATTTATTGTTTTGTGTAATCTTTCGACGACTGCTACCCCGTTTTTTGCTGTCTTGAGCTGTAATTCGACTACTTGTTCTTCAAGCCATCGCTTCAAAGCTAAACTGGAGAAAGCTCCGTCTCTGTCTGTCTGTTTGGGTTCATTCCGTTGCCCACTTCTCGAAGGCTGTCACATATTCCTGTAGGCCCCTGGTTGCATAACTTATGCTTGTACTCCTGACCATTACTGCGGTGTCATCCGCGTAGGTTGCAATAAGAACGTTTTCGTCTTCAACTTATGTACAGCACCAGAAATCCGGCATATCAGAAGTATACAGCGATTAAAGAGTCGGGCCTAAAACACTGCCTTGGGGTACGCCTGCTGAGATTGTACGCGTAGACGATTTGTCGCCATCGACAACCACATTGAACTGTCTTCGATAGAAAGCTTTTGATAAGAAGAAATAGCTGTGGCGTCAAAATGGTCTTAAGCTTACTTAGAAGACCATCATTCCGAACTCTATCAAAGGCTTGTTGTATATCCATGAATACAGCTGTTGTATACATCTTGTCCCCCATTCCCTCCAAAGCAACGTTTGTCACTCGGTGTAGCTGTTCTGGAGTGCCATGACTTTTTCGGAAACCGAACTGCCACTTTGGAATAGCTTGGCTCACGCTTGGAATTTTTAGGATGCGTTCTAGTATTACCCTTTCCAACATTTTCCCTAGGGCGGGTAGAAGACTAATGGGCCTATATGCATCTACTTCAGTGGGTTGCTTTCCAGGCTTCGGAATCATCGTTATGATTGCTGATTTCCATTTGCTTGAAAAGTGTCCCAGTCTTAGAGCGCTATTGATCAATAGGACTAAGAAAAGTACAGCTTTGGTGGGAAGGAGTTTGAGCGTCCTGTTATCTAGGCGGTCCTAACCAGGCGATTTTTTAGGTTTGAACTTTTTGGTCTGCGTTACTACCTCTTCCAAAGTAACAGGGTTTGTGGGAAGGCCCATTTGAAAAGGTTGGTCCAAGAGTGTTTCGGTGTTCTGCTTGAATCTATGTTCAATGGCTTAAATCTATCCTCTAAGCTGCTTGCAAAGATATCGGCCTTCTCCTGACTGGAGCCGCACCAACCACCATCCGTATTTCTTATGGGAGCCTTTGGAATAACTTGTCTTTTAAGGTTATTCGTGAGTTTCCACAGCGAGTAGTTAGTCGATGCATCAGGACTTGCATTTTCCAGCATTTGGTCTTGTTTGTTTTTCACCAGAACTTTGTTAAGACGATTTGATAACCTTTTGTAAATGTTGTGGGCGCGTGCGTTTCCTGTTCTGGAAAATTCTCGTCTAGCTCTTCGTTTGAGATGTATGAGAACTGAAGCGTTTTGTGGAAGTACACTGCGTCTACTCTGGGTAGGAGAATTTCTGCTTCCTGGTGTAGCAAGTGTCGCAGCCACGTGAATTTTTTTAATGAACATTACTATAGCATCTTCGATGTCTTCTGGATAATTTATGTCCATGTTTATGTTAATGCTTCTGTCTAGGACATTCCTAAATGTTTCGACAGAGGAGCCGGGAGCTAGTATGGATTTCTTTCTGGATTTATATTGGGGAGTGTGGCTTAATGTTGCTACTACAGGTAGGTGATCAGAAGATAGATCGTATTTTGATTCACTTGAAAGTTTATTTATTGGAACCCCATTTACGATAAAAAAGTCCAAAGCTGTTGGCGTCAGTCTAGTGTTAGATGAGTAAAAGGAAGGTTCACCAGTAGCTAGAACTTCGCTAGAACTAGTTACGATGGCCTCTTGTAGTAGTTTTCCTCGACTGCATGCCCTTAGGTTGCCCCACTATTGGTGCTTTGCATTGTAATCCCCTCCTGCTATACACTTGGGGCCCAATGTGATCAGTTCCTGATCAAAGTCGTTTTTAGTCCAACGCTTTTTTGGAGGAAGATACAGAGAAGCTATTTTGATAATACCACCACTCGTTGGTACATCGAGACTGGTTACTTGTAAATCAGTGCGCATTGTTGATTGATGGCTTTGATGAAGATTGCAGAACCGTCTTTGGCGGTGTTACTTGGATGATTGCCATAATATTGTTCATAGCCAGGAGTGTATATTTTTATTCCAGGGCGCATAAGAGTTTCAGTAATTAGCATGATGTCTATAGAGTGGGCAATAAGAAAAAGTCGAAGTTATTCATTCTTCTGTACTAATCCTCTTGCGTTCCATAATCCGATTTTTAAGTTTAAGACTATCCTTTTTTTAGAAATCAAAACGTGGACTAGATCACGAAAAGCTTTGTTGAACTCAATCGTTTCCATGACTAATTTAAAAAGTTGATTCAATCTGGCGTTAATGTCCAAGTTTGCCTTCTCGAGAGTGGCAAGGTTCCCGTTAGAGTTGTATTGTGTTCTTAGCAGGAACGCTGTAGTTGTTTTCAGCTTTAGTTCTTTTTATGTAAGCATAGGAGACTTCATTTCTGACAGATGACGACGACACGTATTGTACATGGCGGATTTCATGCAGTTTGCACATACGTATTGATTGTTTAGGTGTGTCTCACATGATTTAGAACAGGTAGGATGCTCACCCGCACAATTCCCGCAAACTGGGCTTAAATGACAGCGATTGCGGGTGTGGCCAAAATTTTGGCAATTGTAACATTGAGCTATGTCCATGTTGCGAGTAGCCTTCTCCACTGTAACCCTGTGCCTTCCAATACGGCTTACTTTTAGAGACTCGGCCATATTCGGAGTCGGCTTGAGATTTACAAAGAACAGATTTTGACTAGTTTGTGCGATAATGGCTTCTACGCCGTCATTTCCACCAGCCCAGATTTTATTCCAGGCTTCCTTGGGGAGTAGATGTTCAGTACAACGAAGCCTTTGCCTGTGAAGCAGCGCTATGTTTCTTCTCTTGGGACAGTTGAGTGTATGTTCTTCAGCACCAGCCTATATGGTTTTTCCTCACGGAGTTGATGATGCCAAAACTGGCAATTCAGGGCAGTCAAGTTACGAACCACACTTCTGAATGACGTTGCATCTGCTGTGTAGATTCGAGAGATTCCTGATCTGGAAGTACGTATGTCATATTTATCTTCAGAGATTACCTGGTTGAGGGTGCTTTGTAGCTTACTGATACTTTTAACATTAGGAACACATATTGGAGGAGGTTTTGAAGCTGCCGTTTGACGCGGCTGGTGAATATTTGAGTTGTCAACGCTAAATTCAATTGATTCCTCATCAGTTTCCATATCTTCGGTAAGGCTTATTTCTTCAGCTAAAGGTGCGAAACGGTTGTTGCACAGACTAGTTGAGGGCGAAGCTTGCTTTGTTTTTCCCATAGACGCACGGGAAATGGTTTCTTTGCTTTTTTTCAATATTGTAGGATCTTTTCCAGAATCGGTAGGGTTCCGCTTCCTGCGTCCAGAAGGGGGGATGGTCTGAAACGACCACCCCAGACGGGGAACATCTGGTGAAGTAGTATAACCTGTGGACATAACTGAAGCAGTTCTTGTCGAAGCAGTACTTGTCGGAACAGTACTTGTCGATGCTCCCACAGTGTACGTTGTTATTGTTGAACAAACAAGAGAAGTGGTATGTAGTATGTGCCTATGCAATATTAAGAACAATTAAATAAAATAGCATATTAACATATGGCAGCACTTTGTTGCTATGTTTATGTTTATGTTATTTTATTTAATTGTTCTTAATATTGCATAGGCACATACTACATACCACTTCTCTTGTTTGTTCAACAATAACAACGTACACTGTGGGAGCATCGACAAACCTGACATAGCTATGGCTTCACGGGCCATATTGGGTTAACAGGGCATAGTAGTATATGCTCCGTTTTACAATATTTCTTACAATTTCTTATATATATTTTATTTAATTGTTCTTAATATTGCATAGGCACATACTACATCTCCCTCCTTTTGAAAAATAACGTAACCTAGTGAAGTTATTTTGATTATTAAATGCAAATTATTTTATTTTTATTTTGTTTGTGTTTTTGTTTGAACAACAATAGTTGATTTTGTAATGCAAAAATAAAAATATACGTAGTGTATGGAAAATTTGTATAAATGATTAAGGAAAATATAAGTTTAAATTCAATCATGAATAAAATTTCTTTAATCTATCTTTATGAACTATTTGTTTTTTGTTTTTATCAGCAAGTAGCGTAATATTGTTATTATCTCCTATGCTTTCTATCTTATAGGGCCCCGTGTATTTAAAGTCTAATTTATGACCTACCTCATTTCTTAGTAAAACTTTATCTCCTACTTCTAACTCTATGTCATTTACTTTTAAGTCATAATTTTCCTTATTTTTTTTTTTGTGTGCTTCAAGTTTTCTTGCTCGAGCATATGCTACCTCTAACCTATATTTACTCTCCTTAGCGTAATCATCTATGTTATATATTGGTTCTATGCTATGTAGTTTATTAAAATGTTTTGGTAAATTACTTGTTCTACCGAAAACTAATTCATATGGACAGTAATTATGTACCATAGATGGGGTCGTGTTGAAGCAGTATACGAAATATTGAAGCCATACGTCCCAATCGGTTTTGTCCGTCGATATGTAGGATCGTATGTACTCGTTTAAAGTTCTATGACTTCTTTCTACTACTCCAACTGTCTGGTGGTGATGAGCTGTTGATGTTATATTTTTTATTTTCAAATATTTACATAGGTCAGTAATTATTGAATTCTTATACTCTGTTCCCATGTCCGTTATGAACGTCTTTATTGGACCGTACTTTAGAATAAAAGATTCAAATATAGCTTTTGCGACTGTTTTTGCGCTTTTATTTGCTATTGGTATAGCAACTAAGTACTTGGTTAAATCACATATGAGAGTGACTGCGTACTCGTTACCATTTTCTGACTTAGGTAGTGGACCAATTGTGTCAACGACAACTATATCGAATGCATGTTCTGGTGTGTCAGTTATAGTCATTGGAGTCTTTGTATGCTTTGTTGTTTTTGCTTTTTGGCATTTTTGACATTTTCTTACGTACTCTTTTATGTATTTACTCATATTTTTCCAATAGTAATGTCTTTTGACCTTGGCCAAGGTTTTTGTAATGCCTGTATGCCCTCCTTGTATTGGATCATCATGTAGTGTAGACAATATAGCTTCTTTTTCTTTTTCATTATTATTTGGGTCACCGGGATAAGTAGCGCTACTTTTAAATTCTTTAATATTTTATTGCCCATATTTTTAAATTCATCTATTGAAACGTGTTCAAAGATTTTCTTCCACGGTGCCATTTTGATTTGGCTGATATCATATATACCGGCTTGCAATTCAAGCCTTTGGAGAAATTGATCTAAATCAAGAATTCCATTAGTATAAAGATCACCAACATCATATCTTGCAATGATTTTCTTTCCATGTTTAAATAAACATACCGTGTCATTCAATCGCAATGTCACTACTTTTCGTACCTCGTCATTTGTTATGACTTCGTATACGTTGGGCTCTGAAGCTATTTCTTTGGTTTGTTCGTGCAAATCCAATTGTTCTTTTCCTGCGCAGGATTTTTGTCTACGTTGAAATCTTGTAGTGACTTTTAATATATTTCCAGTTATTTCTTTTAGCTCTTTGATGGTTATTCTTGATAACGCATCAGCTACATGATTGTCTTTGCCCTTTAGATACTCTACCGTAAAATTATATTCCTCTAATTCAAGCCTTATTCTTGTTAATTTAGAACTGGGGTTCACCATCGAGAATAAATATGTCAATGGTCTATGGTCTGTTTTCACAGTGAAGTGTTTTCCGTAAATGTATGGTCTGAAATGTACTATTGCCCAATGAATTGCTGCTAACTCTTGTTCTGTTGTACTTAAAACTGCGCCACACGCTTGCTTGCTTGCATCTGTTATTATGCAAAATTCTTTGCTGAAGTCTGGGTACTGCAAGAGTGTTGGGTTAATTAGCTGAGATTTTAAATGTATGAATGCTTTTTGACATTCATCTGTCCACTCGAATGGAACATTCTTTTTACATAATCTTGTTATGTGCCGCGAATAGTCGGCGAAATTTTTAATAAAACGTCTGTAGTAATTGCAAAATGCTACAAAACGTCTAGCGCTGTCCGCATCATGTGGAACTGGGTAGTTCTGAATGACATCATATTTTTTGTCATCCGGCAAAATTCCTTTGTCTGTGCATTTATGTCCCAAAAATGTGACTTCATGCATGAAAAATGAACATTTTTCAGGATGTAACTTTAGGTTGTATTCCCTGCATTTACCAAAAACTTCAGTGAGGTTTTTAAGCATATGTTTTTCGGAACAACCTATGACTATTAAGTCATCCATATAAAGGAATGCCTGGGACGGTTCTATTCCGGAGAATGCTATAGTCATCATTCTTTGGAATGAATTAGGCGCTATTTTTAAACCAAATGGCAATCGCGTGAAACGATATGAGCCATTGTTGGTTGAGAAAAATGTTATATCTCTCGAGCCTTCATCTAGTTCGATTTGATGAAAACCTGACATTAATGATGAACACAAGTCCGTTTTAAGTTGAATGCAGCCGTCGGGCTGACTTTATATTTATTTCAATTTATTCTTTTGGTTTTTTTGAGTAGGCAGAAATGGTTCTGCCAGCTCAACGTCTACAGAGTGTCTGATTTTACAGTTTTGAATATATTTGGACTTAGGCTAATCCGCGTAGCTGCGCTGCCGGGTACGCCAGCGGCGGAGCGGAGTTCTTATGTATATCTTATATATCTAGGCTTATCGGGAGAGCGAGCTATGTATGTACGTATGTAATAAGCATTTGGTCGGCGTGTGAATGCTGACCATGCACATATACTTTTTGGCCTTCAAGTGGGCAATGCACTTATACTTTGTGGCCTTCGAGTGGGCGATCATGTTACATCCGCCCTGGGCCTAACTGCGTGCATAAACATAAACATAAACATAGCAACAAAGTGCTGCCATATGTTAATATGCTATTTTATTTAATTGTTCTTAATATTGCATAGGCACATACTACAGGTAACTGTATTAGTTACTGTTGAAGCAGAGCTGGTTTTACCAAGACTTCCTTCTGAAAGGCCAAAAGAATCGTATTGCCTTGAGGCAATCATGGCTCGTATTTCTTATGGGAGCCTTTGGAATAACTTGTCTTTTAAGGTTATTCGTGAGTTTCCACAGCGAGTAGTTAGTCGATGCATCAGGACTTGCATTTTCCAGCATTTGGTCTTGTTTGTTTTTCACCAGAACTTTGTTAAGACGATTTGATAACCTTTTGTAAATGTTGTGGGCGCGTGAGTTAACATACCCCCTCTCTCGGTCTACTCAGTACGGCAACGAGAGACAACAACAACTGAGAGCCGAGCGAAAGTTCAACGAAGATCGCCAATACGAACTCTGACGAAGATATTTGGGAGATACATACATATACATATTTGTAATAAAGAATTCATATCATTCTCATTTCACACCTCAAACTGCTCATTCGTTTTTTTGGAAGCTTTCCTCCCTCGGCCACGGGATTGTAACTGGCGCAGCCGGTCAACGGTCAAGGGATTAACAATGCCCACTACGCTTATCGTTCTAATTCTAAAGAGGTGATGAACATGTGACGGCAGTGGTTGTGGGGATTTTATTAGTGAGTGGTGAAATAGAAAGGAATTGGATAAAGCGTATTGAAACATAATAACGTACAAGTGCAAGTAAAACAAAGGAAACAAACGAAATCAAGTTCAAATTGCTTCACAGGCGACCGTATATGTGTACATCAAACGCTGATAAGGCACCGGGATCGCTTGTGCGGGACAATTTACAACAATTATACCAACAAGTTACTGTGTGTGATGACCGTATATGTGTACATCAATCGCTGATAAGGCACCGGGATCATCCATACACCCTAACTCATAAAAATGGTAAATTAATCAACAACAAAAAAAATTAAAAGAGGAAAATTTTTTTCTGACATGTTAAACTACTGTGTATGGTTACCATTTAAAGTTTGCAGGATGCTGACAGCCACAGTGGTAGCAAGTGCACAGCTCGATGCGTGGCCTAGTACACTCCTTGGCTGGGTGTTCGCCGGCACATTTCACACAAATGTGGGCCTTACGGCAGTATTTGGCTGTGTGGCCAAACTACTGACAACGATGGCACTGGACAATAGCGTTACGCTTGCGGAAAGGCTCAATAAGTACTCTCATACGACATAGTGCATTTAGCGCCAGGATCTCCTTATTGTTTGTCGCAGCAGCAATGTTTAGGATGAACATGTTGACTGGCGACGCTTTTGACCTGGTTCGTTTCGCCTTAGCGGTGTATGTATATCGAGAACCTTGTGCCCGATCTTTTCCAGCTCATCCTTGATTTGGTGATGTAGCGTACTGTGGTGCAGGCCTTTCACGCATACCCTGTAAGGCCTGTCCTCTTTAAGCTGCTAGCAGTGGAACTCATACTCTTCGATCTCGCGCCAGTTCACTACGGTGCGAAATGTATTAGCGTAAGCCGCGTAAAGCCTTAGGACACCGCTCATTGACGCCCTAGCCTCAACCTTTTCTAGGTCCACTATACTTTCGATGCTCTGCATCATCAGGCATACGTCGTCCACTCCCTCCATTACTATAGGAGGTGGTTTGGACTGCGCCTTTTTAACTGAGCTAGTTGTACCAGCGGAGGCTGCATCCCGCTTAGCGGCAGCAATAGCAGCTTGATGACTGGTACTGGGCTGGTCATACAGATCGCCCATTTCATTGCCTACTTGTTTGGCGGCTGTGAGATGCGCAAGTAAACCAAATCGGTTTGAGTTGCCGCCATATCTAGGTTCTGTAGACGAAGGGTGTTCCCCTTGTTTGCCGATGCTTGATTTGGATTTTTTCCTTTCAGTCTCCGGAGAAACACGAGACTTTCGCTTTATTTTTTGAAAGCGCTGCGGGGCAGCACATTGGGGGCTCGAGAGAAACGCAGTATCCAATGATTCATCAGCCGCAGCGGTTTCATTCAAAGAGTTCATACTGAAGTGTGCACCAAATCACCAGGGTTCTAGCCAAAACTTGAACCCTGGGATAGAAAAGCTTTAAGCTCGCAAACAGCTGTTTGTGCGTTCGCGTGGCAGCTGGGCAGCGGAGCCCCAATTCGAGTAAATTAACTTTGTATTTTTGAATGAAAATGTTTTACTTTCACTATTATTTCACTGTTAGTGACTTGGGGGGTCACTATTTGCGATATGTGCCAGTATTCTGGACTTGTCCATAAGTTTATTACCGCGAAAACTAATTACACGTTATCCACTTTGTCAGGTGCGTGTTGTTAGACACGAACCTTTTCACAGACTCCCCTGTGAAATTGAGAGTTTATTATTTTTCTTTTGTTTTTTTAATTGTTTTTTGTAGTAGTGCGTAACTCTATTTCTATTAGTGATTTTGTAATGGTCATGGTCTATCTGTTCTACATTTTTGGTTGGTTTAAATGGGTTTTCTAATTTGCCTTTCTGTACTAGACCTTTTCTGTAATTTGTGTCAATATTAAATTCCTGTCTGTCTTCATTTATTTTGTCTATTTTCTTCTCTTTAATTTTTTGAGTGTCTAATATTGGATGCCCAGCGTATAAGAAAATTTGAGCAGGTGTCTGTCCAGTAGTGTCATGTTTAATTTTATGGTTGTATGTGTAGAGGATTGTTTCTATCTTGCTTAATTTTACTTCTTCAACATCAGATGAATTGATTATACGTATTTTTTCATTTATTGTTTTGTGTAATCTTTCGACGACTGCTACCCCGTTTTTTGCTGTCTTGAGCTGTAATTCGACTACTTGTTCTTCAAGCCATCGCTTCAAAGCTAAACTGGAGAAAGCTCCGTCTCTGTCTGTCTGTTTGGGTTCATTCCGTTGCCCACTTCTCGAAGGCTGTCACATATTCCTGTAGGCCCCTGGTTGCATAACTTATGCTTGTACTCCTGACCATTACTGCGGTGTCATCCGCGTAGGTTGCAATAAGAACGTTTTCGTCTTCAACTTATGTACAGCACCAGAAATCCGGCATATCAGAAGTATACAGCGATTAAAGAGTCGGGCCTAAAACACTGCCTTGGGGTACGCCTGCTGAGATTGTACGCGTAGACGATTTGTCGCCATCGACAACCACATTGAACTGTCTTCGATAGAAAGCTTTTGATAAGAAGAAATAGCTGTGGCGTCAAAATGGTCTTAAGCTTACTTAGAAGACCATCATTCCGAACTCTATCAAAGGCTTGTTGTATATCCATGAATACAGCTGTTGTATACATCTTGTCCCCCATTCCCTCCAAAGCAACGTTTGTCACTCGGTGTAGCTGTTCTGGAGTGCCATGACTTTTTCGGAAACCGAACTGCCACTTTGGAATAGCTTGGCTCACGCTTGGAATTTTTAGGATGCGTTCTAGTATTACCCTTTCCAACATTTTCCCTAGGGCGGGTAGAAGACTAATGGGCCTATATGCATCTACTTCAGTGGGTTGCTTTCCAGGCTTCGGAATCATCGTTATGATTGCTGATTTCCATTTGCTTGAAAAGTGTCCCAGTCTTAGAGCGCTATTGATCAATAGGACTAAGAAAAGTACAGCTTTGGTGGGACCTAACCAGGCGATTTTTTAGGTTTGAACTTTTTGGTCTGCGTTACTACCTCTTCCAAAGTAACAGGGTTTGTGGGAAGGCCCATTTGAAAAGGTTGGTCCAAGAGTGTTTCGGTGTTCTGCTTGAATCTATGTTCAATGGCTTAAATCTATCCTCTAAGCTGCTTGCAAAGATATCGGCCTTCTCCTGACTGGAGCCGCACCAACCACCAGCCGTATTTCTTATGGGAGCCTTTGGAATAACTTGTCTTTTAAGGTTATTCGTGAGTTTCCACAGCGAGTAGTTAGTCGATGCATCAGGACTTGCATTTTCCAGCATTTGGTCTTGTTTGTTTTTCACCAGAACTTTGTTAAGACGATTTGATAACCTTTTGTAAATGTTGTGGGCGCGTGCGTTTCCTGTTCTGGAAAATTCTCGTCTAGCTCTTCGTTTGAGATGTATGAGAACTGAAGCGTTTTGTGGAAGTACACTGCGTCTACTCTGGGTAGGAGAATTTCTGCTTCCTGGTGTAGCAAGTGTCGCAGCCACGTGAATTTTTTTAATGAACATTACTATAGCATCTTCGATGTCTTCTGGATAATTTATGTCCATGTTTATGTTAATGCTTCTGTCTAGGACATTCCTAAATGTTTCGACAGAGGAGCCGGGAGCTAGTATGGATTTCTTTCTGGATTTATATTGGGGAGTGTGGCTTAATGTTGCTACTACAGGTAGGTGATCAGAAGATATATCGTATTTTGATTCACTTGAAAGTTTATTTATTGGAACCCCATTTACGATAAAAAAGTCCAAAGCTGTTGGCGTCAGTCTAGTGTTAGATGAGTAAAAGGAAGGTTCACCAGTAGCTAGAACTTCGCTAGAACTAGTTACGATGGCCTCTTGTAGTAGTTTTCCTCGACTGCATGCCCTTAGGTTGCCCCACTATTGGTGCTTTGCATTGTAATCCCCTCCTGCTATACACTTGGGGCCCAATGTGATCAGTTCCTGATCAAAGTCGTTTTTAGTCCAACGCTTATTTGGAGGAAGATACAGAGAAGCTATTTTGATAATACCACCACTCGTTGTTACATCGAGACTGGTTACTTGTAAATCAGTGCGCATTGTTGATTTATTTTGACTGTGGCTAATATTGGCTTTGATGAAGATTGCAGAACCGTCTTTGGCGGTGTTACTTGGATGATTGCCATAATATTGTTCATAGCCAGGAGTGTATATTTTTATTCCAGGGCGCATAAGAGTTTCAGTAATTAGCATGATTTCTATAGAGTGGGCAATAAGAAAAAGTCGAAGTTATTCATTCTTCTGTACTAATCCTCTTGCGTTCCATAATCCGATTTTTAAGTTTAAGACTATCATTTTTTAGAAATCAAAACGTGGACTAGATCACGAAAAGCTTTGTTGAACTCAATCGTTTCCATGACTAATTTAAAAAGTTGATTCAATCTGGCGTTAATGTCCAAGTTTGCCTTCTCGAGAGTGGCAAGGTTCCCGTTAGAGTTGTATTGTGTTCTTAGCAGGAACGCTGTAGTTGTTTTCAGCTTTAGTTCTTTTTATGTAAGCATAGGAGACTTCATTTCTGACAGATGACGACGACACGTATTGTACATGGCGGATTTCATGCAGTTTGCACATACGTATTGATTGTTTAGGTGTGTCTCACATGATTTAGAACAGGTAGGATGCTCACCCGCACAATTTCCTTGGGGAGTAGATGTTCAGTACAACGAAGCCTTTGCCTGTGAAGCAGCGCTATGTTTCTTCTCTTGGGACAGTTGAGTGTATGTTCTTCAGCACCAGCCTATATGGTTTTTCCTCACGGAGTTGATGATGCCAAAACTGGCAATTCAGGGCAGTAAAGTTACGAACCACACTTCTGAATGACGTTGCATCTGCTGTGTAGATTCGAGAGATTCCTGATCTGGAAGTACGTATGTCATATTTATCTTCAGAGATTACCTGGTTGAGGGTGCTTTGTAGCTTACTGATACTTTTAACATTAGGAACACATATTAGAGGAGGTTTTGAAGCTGCCGTTTGACGCGGCTGGTGAATATTTGAGTTGTCAACGCTAAATTCAATTGATTCCTCATCAGTTTCCATATCTTCGGTAAGGCTTATTTCTTCAGCTAAAGGTGCGAAACGGTTGTTGCACAGACTAGTTGAGGGCGAAGCTTGCTTTGTTTTTCCCATAGACGCACGGGAAATGGTTTCTTTGCTTTTTTTCAATATTGTAGGATCTTTTCCAGAATCGGTAGGGTTCCGCTTCCTGCGTCCAGAAGGGGGGATGGTCTGAAACGACCACCCCAGACGGGGAACATCTGGTGAAGTAGTATAACCTGTGGACATAACTGAAGCAGTTCTTGTCGAAGCAGTACTTGTCGGAACAGTACTTGTCGATGCTCCCACAGTGTACGTTGTTATTGTTGAACAAACAAGAGATGTGGTAACTGTATTAGTTACTGTTGAAGCAGAGCTGGTTTTACCAAGACTTCCTTCTGAAAGGCCAAAAGAATCGTATTGCCTTGAGGCAATCATGGCTCGTATTTCTTATGGGAGCCTTTGGAATAACTTGTCTTTTAAGGTTATTCGTGAGTTTCCACAGCGAGTAGTTAGTCGATGCATCAGGACTTGCATTTTCCAGCATTTGGTCTTGTTTGTTTTTCACCAGAACTTTGTTAAGACGATTTGATAACCTTTTGTAAATGTTGTGGGCGCGTGAGTTAACATACCCCCTCTCTCGGTCTACTCAGTACGGCAACGAGAGACAACAACAACTGAGAGCCGAGCGAAAGTTCAACGAAGATCGCCAATACGAACTCTGACGAAGATATTTGGGAGATACATACATATACATATTTGTAATAAAGAATTCATATCATTCTCATTTCACACCTCAAACTGCTCATTCGTTTTTTTGGAAGCTTTCCTCCCTCGGCCACGGGATTGTAACTGG
This sequence comes from Drosophila sechellia, assembly GCF_004382195.2. Classification (NCBI taxonomy): domain Eukaryota; kingdom Metazoa; phylum Arthropoda; class Insecta; order Diptera; family Drosophilidae; genus Drosophila; species Drosophila sechellia. Next base: position 21,019,941 of record NC_045949.1, on the reverse strand, counting down.
CGCAGCCGGTCAACGGACAAGGGATTAACAATGCCCACTACGCTTATCGTTCTAATTCTAAAGAGGTGATGAACATGTGACGGCAGTGGTTGTGGGGATTTTATTAGTGAGTGGTGAAATAGAAAGGAATTGGATAAAGCGTATTGAAACATAATAACGTACAAGTGCAAGTAAAACAAAGGAAACAAACGAAATCAAGTTCAAATTGCTTCACAGGCGACCGTATATGTGTATGTCGCATCATTATTAGTCTTATTTTTATTTTCTATGTTCCATCTCTAATAAATAAAATTCGTATCTAGCTGTTCTTGTCTTCGTTTCTTTTTTGATCGCTGTTCGCTGTGTTCCGTTATGCGAGTTTAACGGATTTTGCTCTGTTCTACACAGCCTCGGTTCGACGATGCGTTAGAGTGGGACAAATGCTTGTCCTGTGGTGGGTTCGGACCAGCAAGTATCAAGCGAAATGGAGTGATGTTGAAATGTACACGGGTCACTGATGTTTGAAAACTCTGAGAAAGTGGACGCGTGAATATGTCGCAACCGAGGAAGTGTACGACTCGCAGGCGGAGCGCGGCAACAGAGGACCCCGAAACAGTTCATTTGCCGACATCAGAAGTGGGATCGCCTCAGCCCCAAGCCATCACTGATGATCGCCTGTCCACAATTTTAGAAATGCAGCATCGTAGTCTATTAGAAATTGTAAATGCCGTGAGGGGCTCGCAGACTACACAAGTGGTTGTGCTACCCAAGTTCAACCCTGAGTCCGCCGGTTCAAGTGCAGCCACTTGGTGCTCTACAGTGGACCTTGTTATAGGAGAAAATCCTCTGGATGGCAGTGCTTTGCTCATGGCCTTAACCAAATCATTGGAGGGCAGTGCTTCTAATTGGCTGTCACAAATTTGTTTCGCCGGAATGACTTGGAGCCAATTCCAAGAAATGTTCCTTCAGCAGTATGAAGGCAATGAGACGCCAGCAGCAACAGTCTTTAATGTGTTAAACGGGCGGCCAAACGACGGCGAATGTCTTGCGCTGTATGGTAGCCGATTAATAACAACACTTATGGCAAAATGGAAGTCTATGACCGCAGAAGAAATTGCAGTGTCTGTTGCCCTGGCACATGCTGCAAATATAGATGGTAGGCTGCAACGCACTGTGTTCACAACTACTGTCAAAACACGCAACGAGTTGCAGAACGAGCTAAGAGCGTTTTCGTATGGCAAGAGGAAGGACCATCCCGTTCCAGAAAATTCTACCAGCAAAAGAGCTCGCCTACACCCAAATGTTAAGTGCCACTTTTGTGGAAAAATTGGCCACAAGATAGTTGACTGCCGCTCCATGAAAAACAACTTAAAGAATCAACAAGGATCTAGTTCGAGTATTGGGCGCTTATCTGACTCTAAACCTGGGTCAATTACTTGCTATAGATGTGGAAACCAGGGGCATATAGCGTCAGCTTGCCCTGCAAGACAATCGTTGTCAAACCAAACTAAAGCCGACGAGAAGCGTGTCAACGTGTGTCACGTAGTCGAGCCAATTGGGACATTGATATCATCTGGTGAGTCGTATCCATTTTATTTCGACTCTGGAGCCGAATGCTCACTTGTAAGAGAATCTGTGTCCACCCAACTCTCGGGCACACGTATTAACAACATTGTAGTTTTAAAGGGTATCGGAAATAATACTGTTACCAGTACATTACAAATTTTGTCTAACGTAACAATAAGTGGTTACAGTCTCGAAGTGCTTTTTCACGTAATTCTTAATGATTTCATTAATTATAATATTATAATTGGACGTGAAATTTTAAGTCAGGGATTTAGTGCTACTATAACAATAGATAAAATAGAGTTATGCAAAACAAGGTCTGTGCAAACCCTATCTGCTTTGAGTAGTAGTTTTAGTCTTGAAAATGTTAATACCGAATTGTGTGGCGAGGATAGGAAAATCTTGGTAAATCTTTTGAATGAATTCTGTGACTCATTTATAGACGGTTTTCCCAAAAATCGTGTTACAACTGGCGAATTAGAAGTACGCTTAATTGATCCAATAAAAACTGTACACAGACGACCGTACCGACTTAGTATAGAGGAAAAACAAATTGTCCGAAACAAGATTAATGAGCTGCTGTTAGCTAACATCATCCGTCCTAGCAGCTCACCGTTCGCCAGTCCAGTTTTACTCGTTAAAAAGAAAAATGGTTCTGATCGTCTTTGCGTGGATTACCGCGAACTAAATACAAACACAGTTGCAGAGAAATATCCCTTACCACTAATTAGTGACCAGATATCTAGGTTGCGTGGAGCAAGTTTCTTTAGTTGCTTGGATATGGCCAGCGGGTTTCATCAGATACCTATTCACGCAAATTCAATTGAGCGCACGGCTTTTGTGACACCTGACGGCCAATTCGAATTTCTAACTATGCCCTTCGGGTTAAAGAATGCCCCATCCGTGTTCCAGCGTGCAGTTATGAAAGCTTTGGGTGAGCTTGCTCACTCTTACGTTATCGTTTATATGGACGATATAATGATTATCGCAGAAACAAAAGAAGAAGCTTTTGTAAGGTTAAGGACAGTTTTGAAAATATTATCGCAGGCTGGGTTTTCTTTTAATATCGGAAAATGTTCATTCCTGAAATCTTGCGTTGAATATCTGGGGTTCGTGGTAAAAGAGGGCGAAATTAGACCAAATCCATCTAAGATAAAAGCATTAGTCGCTTTACCGCCTCCGCAGTCTGTTACCCAAGTAAGACAATTTATTGGCCTAGCCTCTTATTTTAGGCAGTTTGTGCCAAAGTTTTCAGAAATCATGAAACCCTTATATAGACTGACCTGCAAAAACAAAATATTTGAATGGAAACTTGAACACGAACAAATTCGTCAAAAAGTCATTAAATTGCTTACAGATGAGCCCGTCCTTGTTATCTTCGATCCTCGGCATCCCATTGAACTGCATACAGATGCCAGTATGGATGGCTACGGAGCAATTCTACTCCACAAAATAGATAATAAACGTCGTGTAGTTGAGTATTACAGCAAACAAACATCCTTGACGGAATCTCGATATCATTCGTACGAGCTTGAAACTTTAGCTGTGTATAACTCCATGAGACACTTTCGTCACTATTTACATGGGCGACGATTTGTTGTTTTTACAGACTGTAATTCCCTAAAAGCTACTCGTAACAAGACTGAACTAACGCCGAGAGTACACCGTTGGTGGGCATATATGCAGTCCTTCGACTTTGACATAGAATATAGACCTGGTGCCAAAATGGCACATGTTGATTTCTTGTCACGCAATCCACTGCCAACTGCTCGGGTTATTACTGGTGAGGAAGAAAAACATGTTCTATTGGCCAAAATAACGGACAACTGGTTACTTGCAGAACAACAAAAGGATTCAGAGATTTCCACGATTGTTGTTAAAATACAGAACAATGAATTGGGTGAGAGCTTGGCAAAAAGTTATGAATTACGCTCGAAAATGCTTTTTCGCAAAATTCAAAGGAACGGTAAAACTCGTTGCCTGCCAGTTGTCCCCAGATCATTCAGATGGTCAGTAGTGAACCATGTCCATGAAGCAGTTGTACATCTTGGGTGGGAAAAGACTTTAGACAAAATGTACGAATTTTACTGGTTTGAGAACATGGCCAAATATGTTCGTAAGTTCGTTGATAATTGCATTACGTGTAAGTTAACTAAGTTAACTAAGTTTCCGTCAGGAAAATTGCCAATCGAACTCCACCCCATACCAAAAGTAGAAATTCCATGGCACACGATCCATATAGATATTACGGGAAAATTAAGCGGCAAGAGGGATCAAAAGGAATATATTATCGTTCTGATTGATGCGTTTACAAAGTTTGTTTGTTTGCACCACACGGTAAACATTAATAGTGAGAGTTGTATAGACGCCTTGAAGGCGTCAATCTCCGTATTCGGTGTACCAACACGAATCATTGCAGATCAGGGTAAATGCTTTACAGGCTCTTGTTTCAGTGAATTCTGTTCCATGCAAAAAATTCAACTACACTTAATTGCAACAGGGGCTAGTCGTGCCAATGGACAGGTAGAACGCGTTATGAGTGTGCTTAAACGCATGCTTACGGCTGTAGAGAGCAGCCATCGTTCTTGGCAAGATGCCTTAGGAGAGATACAACTAGCTATAAATTGTACTACAAATCGCATAACGAAAGCCAGTCCTCTTGAATTACTAATCGGAAAAGAATGTAGACCATTTAATATGTTATCAATATGTGAACAAGTTAATAAAATCGATGTAAATATTATAAGAAATATCGCGAGAGAAAATATTAAGAAGAACGCCTTGTATGAAAAAACTAGATTCGATAAGCACAAAGCCAAATTTGATAACTTTAGTGTTGGCGATTATGTTTTACTTAAGAACGAAGAAAGGCACCAAACAAAATTAGACCAAAAATATAAAGGACCTTTCCTCGTGACAGAGGAACTTGAGGGAGATCGTTATATTTTAAAATCTTTAACTAATAAGCGGACTTATAAGTACCCACATGAAGCTTTGCGCAGTATGCCAACAGAGGAGATCCCCAAAGAGTTAGATCTATGTGACGATCAAGAAAACGTTGAAAGAGACGTTAGAAATCCCTTGGTGTATTCCAATGTGGATGAAAACGTTGAAAGAGACGTTAGAAATCCCTTGGTGGATTCCAATGTGGATGAAAACGTTGAAAGAGACGTTAGAAATCCCTTGGTGGATTCCAATGTGGATGAAAACGTTGAAAGAGACGTTAGAAATCCGTTGGTGGATGCCAATGTGAGCGGAAAAGTTACTGAGTTGTTTGAAGACTCAAGTGAATGAGAGGCATTGATGGATTTCAATGCGAGATTGGGGACACATGCAACGTCGCCAAGTTGCCAGTGCTAGTAGGTACACGTGTTACTGTGTTGACTTATTTGATGTCTGGTGACTGGCGGCGTGGCGGGTTGAATTGTCCTAGTGTGTTGCTAATAATAACAAACGATCTTCTTGGTACTTCTGTCACTCGAGTTGGTCGATAACAAGAAAAATAAAATTAAAAAAAAAAAAAATATATAAAAGAGAACCTATACTAGTACTCTGAATTACGTTTAATGTTATCTTTCTAGATTAAGCTTGTTTAATTTCAAAACTTATATTACACACGAGGACGTGTGCTGGTCAGGAAGGCCGTGTCGCATCATTATTAGTCTTATTTTTATTTTCTATGTTCCATCTCTAATAAATAAAATTCGTATCTAGCTGTTCTTGTCTTCGTTTCTTTTTTGATCGCTGTTCGCTGTGTTCCGTTATGCGAGTTTAACGGATTTTGCTCTGTTCTAGACAGCCTCGGTTCGACGATGCGTTAGAGTGGGACAAATGCTTGTCCTGTGGTGGGTTCGGACCAGCAAGTATCAAGCGAAATGGAGTGATGTTGAAATGTACACGGGTCACTGATGTTTGAAAACTCTGAGAAAGTGGACGCGTGAATATGTCGCAACCGAGGAAGTGTACGACTCGCGGGCGGAGCGCGGCAACAGAGGACCCCGAAACAGTTCATTTGCCGACATGTACATCAAACGCTGATAAGGCACCGGGATCGCTTGTGCGGGACAATTTACAACAATTATACCAACAAGTTACTGTGTGTGATGACCGTATATGTGTACATCAATCGCTGATAAGGCACCGGGATCATCCATACACCCTAACTCATAAAAATGGTAAATTAATCAACAACAAAAAAAATTAAAAGAGGAAAATTTTTTTTCTGACATGTTAAACTACTGTGTATGGTTACCATTTGTGTGTCGGAGAGCGCTTGGTGTGTGCGAGAGTATTGGTTGCTCCAAAGACACTAGAATAACAAGATGCGTAACGGCCATACAAATTTTTGGCACGCGATTTTTTGGCTGTGGCTCTAGACAAAGACACTAGAATAACAAGATGCGTAACGGCCATACATTCGTTTGGCCAAAGACACTAGAATAACAAGATGTGTAACGGCCATACAAATTTTTGGAACGCGATTTTTTGGCCGTGGCTCTAGAGGTGGCTACAGGCTCTCTTGAGTTTTTGTTCGAGAGAGAAAGAGCGGAGAGCGCTACAGCAAACAGCTCTTTTCTACGCATACAGTGATAGCAGACAACTGTATGTGTGTACACGTATGCTCATGCATTGTAAATTTGACAAAATATGCCCTTCACCTTAGAAGTTCTTTGACTTTAAATCTATATTATTTTTTATCAATTGGCACCATGCGAAAAATTCTTGTTTTGCATTGCCTTAACGTTATTATTATTTAAATGAAGCTTAGAAATAGTAATAGACGAATCTATGTACATCACAAAATAAATTTCGAAAATGACTTTATATTAGAATACTTGTCATTAGGGTATTCAGCTTGCGGCGTGAGAAAAATGAATAAGGCAATGATTGTTGAGTGCTTGTGTCCGCACTTCGTGCCTGACGATATGACTTTTGCAACGAACTGTTTTCATAATTTTATTTATTTTATTAATTTTTATTTTCTACTACGTATTATTTTTTTTTATGAAATATTATTATGAAATATTATTATTTTTATTATTTATTAATAAAATTATTATTTTTATTATTTATTAATAAAATTAATTAAATTTATTAATAAAACTTCCAGTATATATTTTGTTGGATATATTGCTAAAGGATCCAGTTGCGATAAATGCAGATCGGTAATTTTAAAAGAAACCGAGCATTTAACAGCTCCATCAGAGCTTTTCATACATGAGAAAAACTTCTCAATAGACTCAGACTTCGGGAAATTAAAGGCACCATCTGATTTATTTTTTAATATTTGCAAAATACACATTAAAGTTTTCGAAAATATTTTTAAAAATAATAAAAAACAAATGTGTATAAAAAAATTTATTGTTGAGCAATGCATTAAGTGCACAAATGAAAGTAGTGCCTTCTCATTATGGTTTTATGAAAATAATGAATGTTATGCACATAGAACAGATTTGTTAAACAAACTTATAAAAGTTTTGCTTTTTAAGCATTGCAAGTGGACTGTGATGATAGCTGATAAACAAAAAAAGCAAGCTAAGCTCAGCATTCTATCTCATAAATAAAAAAATTTATATTTAAATAATTGGCGACTGAAAACTAGACGCAAAATATAAAAAAAAAAAAAGTTAGAAAAATAACTTATTTGGGGAACATGGAAATGTTTTAATGTTATACATTAAAAGATATTATTAATATACCTATTTTTACATATTATTACACATATCATAACCATACCCCAATATATAATTATTCACTATTATTTGCAAACAAAAAATACAGATTTCTTCCCAATACGTGTAAATGCTAGGAAAAAAAGCCAACATTAGTAATACAGTTAGGGGCAGATTAGGCTAAGAAGCGGATCTGGTCTATCTGAGATAAGGGAAGCGACAGGAACTAAAGAGAAAGACCAGTCGGTTCAATCCGAAGACAATAATCCCACCAACGCTATGGATTCCGGTAACGACACAGGGCCAATAAGTCCTATCGTTAATTCATCAACAAACACAAACCTGAACCTACAACAATTACTAATCCTTGTACATCAACTACCAACCTACGAAGGCCCACCTGACAATCTTGATAGATTCATAGACAGAGTAGACTCACTCATCAGTGGACCAAACAACAGGCGGACAGTACTTACTTGGAACTATCCGTGACAAAATTAAAGGCAGGGCAGAGGAAGCACTGAATGTCTGCGATGTACTCCTTACTTGGGATGACATCAAAATAAGCCTCAAGCGACTATACTCTAGCAAGAAAACAGAAGAAATGCTTGTTAGAGAGCTACACAACCTTCCGGACGGACTCAGTATGGGAAAATTGTATTACTCAGCAGCTAAAATAAGAAGCGATTTAATGTCACTCGCTAGAGAAGCCGACCCTAGTGCACACTCTCTCGCGGCCAAACGCGACCAATACGATAGATTCTGCCTAAATACATTCCTAACTGGATTAAAGGACCCACTTAGGTCAGCCATTAGGAATCAAAAGCCAGAGACAATCGAGAAAGCATACGAGTTCGGTCAGATTGAATTAAATTTCCATAGAAGCCTGAACAAACACCAAGATAACCGACGACGCGACAGCCCAATTCACAGGAATCACCCATACGCAAAAGGACAGAGAGACACCAGTACAAGTCGAGCCTAATGATACAATATTTAGAAAAGAAAACCGCAGAAACAAGATAACACCGAAATCTTCATTACACAAAGTAGATAGGGACAAAGGCGTCACTTTCCTAACAACTAAAGGTCAAAAGTTACACAAACAAAAAATTAGAAAAACAGTTAACAAAACAGTGGCAGGAACAGAAGAAAGACAAGCACTATTTAATAAATATATTATTATCAAACTAAGTAACATAAAAACCAACATTAACAAGTAAACTAAACCATTAGCCAGTAAACTAAACATTATCCCTAAACTGTAGAAACAAATAATAATATAAGATAGAAATTAAGTAAACAAAATGTAACTTTAGCATTAGATGTAACGTTTATATACAAAACACTCATGTTTAACATTAAGATACCCATTTCAAAAAAAAAAACTGTTAAATTCAAAATATCGTCGGAGTTCGTGGCATATACCAACAACACGCCGCCTAATCACCTTGCTCCGATCCGGCCATTTACCATTACGGCCTTCTCTTCGGACTGGGGGGGGGAGGAGTTAACATACCCCTCTCTCGGTCTACTCAGTACTGCAACGAGAGACAACACCGACCCAACAACAACTGAGAGCCGAGCGAAAGTTCAACGAAGATCGCCAATACGAACTCTGACGAAGATATTTGGGAGATACATACATATACATATTTGTAATAAAATATTTATATCATTCTCATTTCACACCTCAAACTGCTCAGTCGTTTTTTTGGAAGCTTTCCTCCCTCGGCCACGGGATTGTAACTCGTGCGTCTCCTGTTCTGGAAAATTCTCGTCTAGCTCTTCGTTTGAGATGTATGAGAACTGAAGCGTTTTGTGGAAGTACTCTGCGTCTACTCTGGGTAGGAGAATTTCTGCTTCCTGGTGTAGCAAGTGTCGCAGCCACGTGAATTTTGTTAATGAACATCACTATAGCATCTTCGATGTCTTCTGGATAATTTATGTCCATGTTTATGTTAATGCTTCTGTCTAGGACATTCCTAAATGTTTCGACAGAGAAGCCGGGAGCTAGTATGGATTTCTTTCTGGATTTATATTGGGGAGTGTGGCTTAATGTTGCTACTACAGGTAGGTGATCAGAAGATAGATCGTATTTTGTTTCACTTGAAAGTTTATTTATTGGAACCCCATTTACGATAAAAAAGTACAAAGCTGTTGGCGTCAGTCTAGTGTTAGATGAGTAAAAGGAAGGTTCACCAGTAGCTAGAACTTCGCTAGAACTAGTTACGATGGCCTCTTGTAGTAGTTTTCCTCGACTGCATGCCCTTAGGTTGCCCCACTATTGGTGCTTTGCATTGTAATCCCCTCCTGCTATACACTTGGGGCCCAATGTGATCAGTTCCTGATCAAAGTCGTTTTTAGTCCAACGCTTATTTGGAGGAAGATACAGAGAAGCTATTTTGATAATACCACCACTCGTTGGTACATCGAGACTGGTGACTTGTAAATCAGTGCGCATTGTTGATTTATTTTGACTGTGGCGAATATTGGCTTTGATGAAGATTGCAGAACCGTCTTTGGCGGTGTTACTTGGATGATTGCCATAATATTGTTCATAGCCACGAGTGTATATTTTTATTCCAGGGCGCATAAGAGTTTCAGTAATTAGCATGATGTCTATAGAGTGGGCAATAAGAAAAAGTCGAAGTTATTCATTCTTCTGTACTAATCCTCTTGCGTTCCATAATCCGATTTTTAAGTTTAAGACTATCATTTTTTAGAAATCAAAACGTGGACTAGATCACGAAAAGCTTTGTTGAACTCAATCGTTTCCATGACTAATTTAAAAAGTTGATTCAATCTGGCGTTAATGTCCAAGTTTGCCTTCTCGAGAGTGGCAAGGTTCCCCTTAGAGTTGTATTGTGTTCTTAGCAGGACCGCTGTAGTTGTTTTCAGCTTTAGTTCTTTTTATGTAAGCATAGGAGACTTCATTTCTGACAGATGACGACGACACGTATTGTACATGGCGGATTTCATGCAGTTTGCACATACGTATTGATTGTTTAGGTGTGTCTCACATGATTTAGAACAGGTAGGATGCTCACCCGCACAATTCCCGCAAACTGGGCTTAAATGACAGCGATTGCGGGTGTGGCCAAAATTTTGGCAATTGTAACATTGAGCTATGTCCATGTTGCGAGTAGCCTTCTCCACTGTAACCCTGTGCCTTCCAATACGGCTTACTTTTAGAGACTCGGCCATATTCGGAGTTGGCTTGAGATTTACAAAGAACAGATTTTGACTAGTTTGTGCGATAATGGCTTCTACGCCGTCATTTCCACCAGCCCAGATTTTATTCCAGGCTTCCTTGGGGAGTAGATGTTCAGTACAACGAAGCCTTTGCCTGTGAAGCAGCGCTTTATTTCTTCTCTTGGGACAGTGTATGTGTATGTGTGTATGTTCTTCAGCACCAGCCTATATGGTTTTTCCTCACGGAGTTGATGATGCCAAAACTGGCAATTCAGGGCAGTCAAGTTACGAACCACACTTCTGAATGACGTTGCATCTGCTGTGTAGATTCGAGAGATTCCTGATCTGGAAGTACGTATGTCATATTTATCTTCAGAGATTACCTGGTTGAGGGTGCTTTGTAGCTTACTGATACTTTTAACATTAGGAACACATATTGGAGGAGGTTTTGAAGCTGCCGTTTGACGCGGCTGGTGAATATTTGAGTTGTCAACGCTAAATTCAATTGATTCCTCATCAGTTTCCATATCTTCGGTAAGGCTTATTTCTTCAGCTAAAGGTGCGAAACGGCTGTTGCACAGACTAGTTGAGGGCGAAGCTTGCTTTGTTTTTCCCATAGGATGGTCTGAAACGACCACCCCAGACGGGGAACATCTGGTGAAGTAGTATAACCTGTGGACATAACTGAAGCGGTTCTTGTCGAAGCAGTACTTGTCGGAACAGTACTTGTCGATGCTCCCACAGTGTACGTTGTTATTGTTGAACAAACAAGAGAAGTGGTAACTGTATTTTTTTTTTTTTTGGAGTAACTAATTCTATTTATTAAGATTTCAAAAGGAATCGTTCAGTAATTCCTCTGAACTTAACCTAATGTGTGATAAAGATAAATGAGACCAAGTGGTATCTTAATTATAAAGTACAAAAGAAAATGTAATATGTTATGTTATCCTCCGGGTAAGGAGATCGCTGGGGTGTACCCTCTTCAGTCTTCGGAGAGAGATGGGATCAGCTAGGATAGTTGCTAGTCGGTTCGGGTGGGCCATAAGCCTGTCGGCATAACGGCTGCTGTGGAAATTAATCTGATCCCCAAGAAGGGTAACTTTCAGATCTCTTTCGATGACTATGTTCGTCACGTACCAGGGGAGCCCAGATGCGTGACGTGCAGCTCTTGACTGGACCACACGGAGCCTATTAAGCTGGGATTTGGCGGCAGTTCCCGACACCTGGATGGCATAACTCCACGTTGGAGCGAGAATGGCTTTGATTAAAAGAGCCTTAGAGCTCATTTGAAGTTTGCTGGAGTGGAAGAGCCAGTCGAGCTTTTTTAGCTTCGCCAGTGACTTTGATTTGACCGACGTGATGTGGGCCCCCCATGTCAGTCTCCGATATAGATGAACTCCTAGGTAGCAGTGCGATCTAGCATTGGTGATAGGGCTTCCATTGAAGGTCAGATCTGTGCAGGTTCCGGGTCGCAGGGAAAAAGTTACACAGGCTGACTTTGAGGAGTTAATGGCCACATTCCATTTGGCAGTCCATTTTTCGATTGCGTGCAGCCATTCCTGGACCGCGTTGGAGGCAGTTTGCAGTGAAGGATGAGACGCCAGCATGGCAGTGTCATCGGCGTAAGTGGCCAGGAGCAGCTGAGCCGGGGGGACTTCGGCGTTGTTTGCGGGAGATGGCATGTCAGCAGTGTACAGGGTGTATAGGAAGGGCCCAAGAACACTTCCCTGTGGAACTCCTGCATGAATCTCCTCCAGGCTGGATCGAGCATCACGCACTGCAACGTCGAACGTCCGATTAGAGATGAACGATCTCAGGATGGCATAGTAGGGAGCAGGAAGGAGAGTTTTCATCTTGTATAGAAGGCCCTCATGCCACACCTTGTCAAACGCTTGCTTCACGTCTAGAAAGACGCCGACCGTGTAGAGTTTGTGCTCGAAGCCATGCGTCACCTGGTTTACCAGTCGATGTATTTGTTCAGGGCAGCCGTGGGACTTCCTGAAACCAAATTGGTGTGGAGGTATATGGTTCACTACTTGCGGCAGTTCCATCAGGCGGGCTAAGAGTATTCTCTCAAAAATCTTAGAGAATGTTGATAGCAGGCTGATTGGGCGATATGCATCGATCTGTGTTGGCGGCTTTCCGGCTTTAGGTATCATTATGATACGTGCTCGCTTCCATTGCCTTGGAAAGTGCCCTAGCCTTAGCATGGCATTAAAAATTTTTACTAAGGCTAGGACTCCTTTGCGTGGCAGAGACTTCGCAGCACGGTTGTCGATGCTATCGTAACCAGGGGTTTTCTTGATGTGTAGCGCCTTCAGCTGCATCATGACTTCCTGCGGAGTGGTATGCCTAATGGGGCGAGCCGGTACAGTCGGAGCGTCCAGAAAATTATTGATTTCTACGCGGTTTGAGTCGTCTGTTAGGTTGAAGGGCAAGAAGGTGGAGGTCAGGTGCAAAGCAAATGCCCTCGCTTTTTCATCGTCCGTCTTGAGCCAGAGGCCACTTTGACTTAGGATGGGAGATTGAAACATCGGCTGCCTCTTGATATTTCTTGTGAGCCTCCATAACGAGAAGTTGCTGTTGTTATCTGGGCCAATACCCTCAAGCAGGGTATCCAGATTATCTCGTCGGGTCCTGGCTAGCAAACGATGCAGTCTGTTTGTGGTACTAGAGTATAGCTGCTTGATGTTCGGATCTCCTGTGGCGATATACCGTCTCCTGAGGCTCCTTTTGTGGGAGAGCAGCTCCCTAGCCTCCAAGCTCAAGATGGGAGCCCTCCTTGCGGTCGTGTGACGAGCTTGATGTGGGGGAGGTGTGGCCCTCCGTGCTGCTTCCGCGATTGTAGCTACGAGGTAATCTACATAAGCTTCCAGACTACTGCATGTGTCAATGGGGATGTTGAGATCAACTGTGGCCTCGATGTGCTCCTTGAAGGCCACAGTATTTGCAGTAGGTGACAGCATTTTAGTGACACCTTTGAAAAGCTGAGCGTCTTCATCCAGCACAAACAGCAGGGGGAGATGGTCAGACGACAGTTCTGTCAGGGTTTGCACGTTGATTTCTTGCTGTCTGAATCCTTTGGAGATCCCGAAATCAATTGCACTTGGAGTGACACTTGTTCGAAAGGGATAGCAAGTAGCTTCTCCAGTTGCAACAATGTCAATACCTTTGCCCGCCAGAGCGGAGAGCAGCACCCTGCCTCTAGTGCACATCCTGTAGTTTCCCCACCATCTGTGCTTTGCGTTCCAATCACCTGCCGCTAGGAACTTTGTGCCAAATTGAGAGATGATAAGCTCAACGTCAGCCTCCGTCCACCTGAGGTTAGGAGGGCAGTATACTGAGGCAATGTTAAAAGTACCCCTGCTTGCCGTCAGCTGGATAACTGCTGCCTGGATGTGATTTTCGGACAGGGTGGAGAAGAGTTGATGGGAGATGAGTGATCTAATAAGGATCGCCGCACCTCCGCGACGGCTGTCATCCGGGTGGTTGGCAGTGTGGAGGGTAAAGCCAGGAATTCTAAAAGTGGACCGGGAAACGAAGTGGGTTTCCGACAGCAGGAGGATGTCGATTTCGTGAAGCTCGATGAAGGCGAGGATCTCATTGGTCTTCGAGGAGGCCCCATTGGCATTCCAAGCTGCTATCTTAAGAGGACCCATTTTGAGCAGCAGAAGGGAAGGTGCGATTTTGCATGAGCAGTTGCATTAGTGTTTCAACTAGTGACAACATCCTGTCAAGCCTAGAAAACAGTTGTTCCAGCTTAGACTCAAGGTTGGCGCTTGCAGGGGGGACAGTAACGGCAGGCTTGGCGACTGGCTGACTTCCTCTGACTATACTAGCAAAGGAAGGCTTACCAGACATAAGGACTGGTGGACTGGGTTGGTGTACTCCTCTTGCAGGACCAGAAACAGAGGGTTCATTGACTTTCCGTTGATGTTTGCGGTTAGAAGCCTCTAGCAGGTATTTTTTGCAACCTTTAAAGTTTGCTGCATGGGGGCCGCCACAGTGAAAACAGAATCTGGCCTCGTCCTTGCACTCTGCAGTGGGGTGATTTTCTCCGCATTCTCTGCATATATAGTGCCGAGAACAATATGCCTTGGTATGACCATAGCCTTGGCACCTGTGGCATTGAATCGGTTCCGATTGTTTACGGGGTTTCTCCCAAGTTACCCTGTGCCTACAGACAACCGGTATGCCCTTTACTTGATTGTTGTTCTCAGCTTTTTTGAGGTCAATGAACCTCATATTAAGAGGAAGAGAGGTAGCCTTGTTGCGCGGAGTATAAATCCGTACAACGTTATGTCCTTCGTTCTGGAGGGCTGCGATGATATCCACCGATGGGACTCCGTGGTGAATATTGCGCATGACAATCTTGTAGGGTCGGTCCTCCGGTAGCTGATGGTGATGGAAAAGGGATCCTTTGTCGAGAAAGTGACGGGCCACCAGCCTGTAGCTTTCTGGGGAGTTGCACTGAACAGCGCAATCTCCCGAATTCAGGGCCTTTATTGTATAGGAGTCTCCCACAAGAGCGTCCAGCTCGTCGCGAAATGATGTGAAGTTCACCACATTGGGAAACATCATTCTAGGTACCTTAGAGTGACGGCTTGATTTCGGGGCTGGTACAGTTTGGTGAGCACCTTTCAGCTGTTGTTTTTGTCCTGCTTTCCTTGCGGCACGGTTGAGGGCGGTATTCGAGGAGCATGGCTCGTCGTTGTCACTCGAAGATTCCACGCCCAGGACCATATCTTCCTTGTCGCTAAGGGCTTGGAAGCGATTGGCAGTGATTTTAGCCGGCTTGTCAGACGCCACCTTTTTTACCATTTTAGGGGAGAGGACCGCACCTGCTCTCTTTATATTTCCTCTATTCCTAGATTTAAAGGAGACATCCTGCCAGCCGGAGGCAGATTGTGGCTTCGCAATTGAGCTGACAGATGCACTGTTGTGAGTTGTACTGGCAGTAGTAGAGCATACGTTGCCGCTCAAGGAGGAGGTGAATATGTACGCAGACGAGATAGTCGAGCTGGTGGTGGTCAGTGTGAAGGTCGAGCTGCAGTAGGTATTAGAAATACTGGTAGTAGCGAAGGCTGGATCTTCACTCAGCCAGCTCTTTGTCAATTCCTTCCGAATCTCTTTAGGGCCAGCGCCAGCAATTAGCTTCATCAACTCATAATCGATAGATTTTTGCTGTGGATCGTTATCCATAATCAAAATCTGCCAGCTAAAAGCTTACAGTTCAAGCAGCAGAGTGTCTAAGACACAAGCGACCGCGTGGCCGCTGGGCAGCGGAGCCCCACTTCGTCCAAACAAATTCACGTTGAGTTCCACTACAATATCACAGATAGCGACTTAAGGGTCACTATTAACAATTTGTGCCACTATTTTGGATTTGATTTTAGTTTAAAAATTCACGAACAAAAAACTATAAACTCTGACCTACTGCTTGGCCTGCTAGGGCCCAAATTGGTAACTGTATTAGTTACTGTTGAAGCAGAGCTGGTTTTACCAAGACTTCCTTCTGAAAGGCCAAAAGAATCGTATTGCCTTGAGGCAATCATGGCTCATATCTCTGCTGGAGTATGTCCAGCGATTTTCTTCATCTTCTCGAATCAGTTCAGCTCTTCCGAGAGCGGTGGACTAGAAGGTTTGTTTTTATCCATTTAATAAATAACTAAATTTTCAACTCGGAAAAAATAGAAATCATTTTTTTATCTCACGCCGGCCTGTGCGTTAACAAGTGAGAGACAAGTCACCAGCCTAATGGGCAGGGTCGTTTTCAGTTTCGCTCTGGTGTTTACTGTTTTTAGAAGTCCACAGAGAGATGGGCCCAATGGGCACAAATTGCAAGTTTAACGCACCTTATTCACTTTTGTTTGTTGTTGTCCAAAGTTTAGAATGCGTGCTGTTTTGCACAGCAACGACTGCAGGTTTGCGACTAAAGTTAAAGAGATTTATAATCTTATTTTCGAAATTTTTATTTGATTTTGATTTGTGGGGCATTGAATTTGTAATGTTGAATGAAGAAGAATAATTGATTTTGTTAAAAAATTACATTATAGTAAGAATTATGTAAAGATATTGGTTAAGAAGGCTTGGTACTGTTTTGTGAAATTAACTTGATAAGTTTATACGAGTTGAAATGGAAATATTGAATCTTTTGTTTGTGAAAGGAACATGAATAAGTAATAATAAAATAAAATTACGAGTTGAAATGGAAATATGTAATCTTTTGTTTGTGAAAGGAAAATGAATAAATAATAATAAAATTATAAAAAGACAATTGAATGGAACACGAGGTCGTGTTAGAGTCAGCATGGCCGTGTCGGAGTAGAAGTAGTAGTAGTTGTAGAAGAACGCATTAACTCGAATTATTCCATCATATTATGTTTTGCGTCTTTGCATTGTGGTTGTCCGTCGTTTTTCTGCAAGTACCGTTGGAGCGCGCTCGCCTGTTTAGTTGAACGACGATGCCATTTTGTTGTAGTTAAGTTTAAATTTGGTAACGGTTGGTGGTGTGAGTTAACTGGCCTGCTTATTGACTGCGTTATCTGGGTGCCACGTATGTTGGCCGGATCGTCGAGTTGAAAGCTGTGAGCTAGGCTATCAAGAGATGTACTAGCCGGTTTGAAAAACTGTACGCTAGTAGACAAATGTATTAAAAATCCAGAGCTTTAACGATTTATGTATGAAGATGATAAAATTATGATTGATTGCTTGAAAGTTGTTGGTAATCCGGACCTCATGGCTTGAATGTAATAAGTGAAATGTTTTAAATATTTGTATTGGTTTGCTTTGAAGTCATGAAGAATGAAGAATAACTTAATGAATTAATAACGATGATTGATATTAAGAGATTACTAGCACACGAGGACGTGTGATAGGTCAGGATGGCCGTGTCGCTGATCATTTAAATGTAACGGCATTTCTAGTAATTGCGCGTTTCTGCTTGGCACGCGCCATGCAGGCTCCATTTCTATTCTTTTGATGCGCGGCAGAGAACCGTTATAGTTAATGCCGAACGTAGTGCATTAGTGTTGTGGACTGGAGTGGGTCTCCAAAATGTGTTGGTAATTCGTGAAAAGTTAAGAACTACGCGTAATTCGGAGTTTGTGAAGAGAGATTGAGTCAGTCAGCGATCGATCGTTGAGCAGAACAGACGTGCCTCGCTCACGCGCCAGAAAACGTTATGCAGACAACGAGAATAGTGAAGAGGAAGAAGAGCGTCCTGATGACACTTCGACATATATTTATGAGGAACTGTAACCTATTGAACCTCTTCTCACCTACTTAAGCTGAGTGGCATGGGTTCGATGGCGTTCCTTATTGCTGTTTTATGTTAAAGTTATAACAACTATCACAAAACCTAATCTTTTCCAAAAACACACCAATACCAAAGACACTAGAATAACAAGATGCGTAACGCCATACAAATTTTTGGCACGCGATTTTTTTGCCGTGGCTCTAGAGGTGGCTCCAGGCTCTCTCGAGCTACAGCAAGCAGCTCTTTTCTACGCATACAGTGATAGCAGACAACTGTATGTGTGTACACGTATGCTCATGCATTGTAAATTTGACAAAATATGCCCTTCACCTTAGAAGTTCTTTGACTTTAAATCTATATTATTTTTTATCAATTGGCACCATGCGAAAAATTCTTGTTTTGTATTGCCTTAACGTTATTATTATTCAAATAAAGCTTAGAAATAGAAATAGACGAATCTATGTACATCACAAAATAAATTTCGAAAATGACTTTATATTAGAATACTTGTCATTAGGGTATTCAGCTTGCGACGTGTGAAAAATTATTAAGGCAATGATTGTTGAGTGCTTGTGTCCGCACTTCGTGCCTCCAGATATGACTTTTGCAATAAACAGTTTTCATATTTTTATTTATTTTATTAATTTTTATTACTTAAATTTCTATTATTTCGGAAAACTAAGGGCACCATCTGATCTTTTTATTAATATTTGTAAAATACACATTAAAGTTTTTGAAATATTTTTAAAAATAATAAAAAACAAATGTGTATAAAAAAATTTTTTGTTGAGCATTAGTGCACAAATAAAAGTAGTGTATATATATTACACATAATTAATTATCAACATAAATATAAATATGTAAAAGGTAGCTAATTCGAGCGGCGATCTTAACAAACGAATTTAAAAAAAATTTTAAATTATAATAGTCAGGGCGTGAATTTTTATTTTATTTCATCATATTGCTACGAAATTGTCGAAAACTTCAAATATGTAAATTCGTTTCTTCGATCAGAATTGATTTCGGCCCGAAAATCGTCTTCTAGCATAACACGCACACATATAAATTAAAATTGTTACTCTTTATTTATTTAAAAAAAATAAATTTTATTTTTTATTATTTAACATTTATTTGGTGATAAACTTTTTCACTTATACTATTACGAGACACTTTGTTGGTAGCTTATCTTTAGCTTCGAGCTGTTGACGATCTCGTCCCGATTCAGACTCCGACTCCGACTGACTGATCTTCAAATTCTAAGTTCTAATCCAATCAACCTCGGCCAGAAGCTTTTCTTTCGGAAAATTACCGAACTTTCGATAAAAGCTTTATGCTGGAAATTTTCCACTGCATTGTGAATTGTGATTGATACGTAATAAGTCGGCCGTGGTTTGGTCTCCAAGCGGAAGCTGTGTTTACGTTAAGTTTGGGTTGCTTATGTTAGCGGGTAGCTGAGTGCTGGCAAAGGCAATGACAAAAACAAAGACAAAGGAAATGCCGACGAGATTGAGAATTGAAATTTGTTTATAAACTGTGGAAGGGAGCTATGTTCATGGTGGATAACTCTCCCCCTTCTAAAATGACGCGTCCCGCTTCATTATTAATTTCGTTCAAACGCTCATTTAATTCTGTTAAAAATTCTACATCATTATTTGGTTTTTCTGGTTCTGGCCGTTTTTGTTTGGTTACAAATATATAATATCTGAATTTTATTATTAATATAGTAATGAAATACAAACTGATTAAAATTAATTGTTGGAATATACTATTCAACCTACAAAAATAACGTTAAACAACACTACTTTATATTTGAATGGTATATATGGTATACTTTATGAATGGCCACAGTTTTTATTTGTTTCTCCCTTCTCTTTCTCTTTTGCTGAGAGTGGGTCGTGGTGCTGGTGTTGCAGTTGAAAATAACTTAAAATATAAAACATAAAACTCAAACACAAACTTGACTATTTATTTATTTATTAAGAAAGGAAATATAAATTATAAACTACAACAGGTTATGGGCCCAGTCCATGCCTAATAAACAATTAAATTGTGAATTAAAGATTGTGAAAATAAATTGTGAAATAGCATTTTTTCACATTCTTGTGAAATTAATTCCTTCTCAGAATTTGAGTGAAAAATGGACAAGGCTAAACGTAATATTAAGCCGTTTGATGGCGAGAAGTACGCGATTTGGAAATTTAGAATTAGGGCTCTTTTAGCCGAGCAAGATGTGCTTAAAGTAGTTGATGGTTTAATGCCTAACGAGGTAGATGACTCCTGGAAAAAGGCAGAGCGTTGTGCAAAAAGTACAATAATAGAGTACCTAAGCGACTCGTTTTTAAATTTCGCAACAAGCGACATTACGGCGCGTCAGATTCTTGAGAATTTGGACGCCGTTTATGAACGAAAAAGTTTGGCGTCGCAACTGGCGCTGCGAAAACGCTTGCTTTCTCTGAAGCTATCGAGTGAGATGTCACTATTAAGCCATTTTCATATTTTTGACGAACTTATAAGTGAATTGTTGGCAGCTGGTGCAAAAATAGAAGAGATGGATAAAATTTCTCATCTACTGATCACATTGCCTTCGTGTTACGATGGAATTATTACAGCGATAGAGACATTATCTGAAGAAAATTTGACATTGGCGTTTGTGAAAAATAGATTGCTGGATCAAGAAATTAAAATTAAAAATGACCACAACGATACAAGCAAGAAAGTTATGAACCCCTTCCCCTTAGAGTTGTATTGTGTTCTTAGCAGGACCGCTGTAGTTGTTTTCAGCTTTAGTTCTTTTTATGTAAGCATAGGAGACTTCATTTCTGACAGATGACGACGACACGTATTGTACATGGCGGATTTCATGCAGTTTGCACATACGTATTGATTGTTTAGGTGTGTCTCACATGATATAGAACAGGTAGGATGCTCACCCGCACAATTCCCGCAAACTGGGCTTAAATGACAGCGATTGCGGGTGTGGCCAAAATTTTGGCAATTGTAACATTGAGCTATGTCCATGTTGCGAGTAGCCTTCTCCACTGTAACCCTGTGCCTTCCAATACGGCTTACTTTTAGAGACTCGGCCATATTCGGAGTTGGCTTGAGATTTACAAAGAACAGATTTTGACTAGTTTGTGCGATAATGGCTTCTACGCCGTCATTTCCACCAGCCCAGATTTTATTCCAGGCTTCCTTGGGGAGTAGATGTTCAGTACAACGAAGCCTTTGCCTGTGAAGCAGCGCTTTATTTCTTCTCTTGGGACAGTGTATGTGTATGTGTGTATGTTCTTCAGCACCAGCCTATATGGTTTTTCCTCACGGAGTTGATGATGCCAAAACTGGCAATTCAGGGCAGTCAAGTTACGAACCACACTTCTGAATGACGTTGCATCTGCTGTGTAGATTCGAGAGATTCCTGATCTGGAAGTACGTATGTCATATTTATCTTCAGAGATTACCTGGTTGAGGGTGCTTTGTAGCTTACTGATACTTTTAACATTAGGAACACATATTGGAGGAGGTTTTGAAGCTGCCGTTTGACGCGGCTGGTGAATATTTGAGTTGTCAACGCTAAATTCAATTGATTCCTCATCAGTTTCCATATCTTCGGTAAGGCTTATTTCTTCAGCTAAAGGTGCGAAACGGCTGTTGCACAGACTAGTTGAGGGCGAAGCTTGCTTTGTTTTTCCCATAGGATGGTCTGAAACGACCACCCCAGACGGGGAACATCTGGTGAAGTAGTATAACCTGTGGACATAACTGAAGCGGTTCTTGTCGAAGCAGTACTTGTCGGAACAGTACTTGTCGATGCTCCCACAGTGTACGTTGTTATTGTTGAACAAACAAGAGAAGTGGTAACTGTATTAGTTACTGTTGAAGCAGAGCTGGTTTTACCAAGACTTCCTTCTGAAAGGCCAAAAGAATCGTATTGCCTTGAGGCAATCATGGCTCATATCTCTGCTGGAGTATGTCCAGCGATTTTCTTCATCTTCTCGAATCAGTTCAGCTCTTCCGAGAGCGGTGGACTAGAAGGTTTGTTTTTATCCATTTAATAAATAACTAAATTTTCAACTCGGAAAAAATAGAAATCATTTTTTTATCTCACGCCGGCCTGTGCGTTAACAAGTGAGAGACAAGTCACCAGCCTAATGGGCAGGGTCGTTTTCAGTTTCGCTCTGGTGTTTACTGTTTTTAGAAGTCCACAGAGAGATGGGCCCAATGGGCACAAATTGCAAGTTTAACGCACCTTATTCACTTTTGTTTGTTGTTGTCCAAAGTTTAGAATGCGTGCTGTTTTGCACAGCAACGACTGCAGGTTTGCGACTAAAGTTAAAGAGATTTATAATCTTATTTTCGAAATTTTTATTTGATTTTGATTTGTGGGGCATTGAATTTGTAATGTTGAATGAAGAAGAATAATTGATTTTGTTAAAAAATTACATTATAGTAAGAATTATGTAAAGATATTGGTTAAGAAGGCTTGGTACTGTTTTGTGAAATTAACTTGATAAGTTTATACGAGTTGAAATGGAAATATTGAATCTTTTGTTTGTGAAAGGAACATGAATAAGTAATAATAAAATAAAATTACGAGTTGAAATGGAAATATGTAATCTTTTGTTTGTGAAAGGAAAATGAATAAATAATAATAAAATTATAAAAAGACAATTGAATGGAACACGAGGTCGTGTTAGAGTCAGCATGGCCGTGTCGGAGTAGAAGTAGTAGTAGTTGTAGAAGAACGCATTAACTCGAATTATTCCATCATATTATGTTTTGCGTCTTTGCATTGTGGTTGTCCGTCGTTTTTCTGCAAGTACCGTTGGAGCGCGCTCGCCTGTTTAGTTGAACGACGATGCCATTTTGTTGTAGTTAAGTTTAAATTTGGTAACGGTTGGTGGTGTGAGTTAACTGGCCTGCTTATTGACTGCGTTATCTGGGTGCCACGTATGTTGGCCGGATCGTCGAGTTGAAAGCTGTGAGCTAGGCTATCAAGAGATGTACTAGCCGGTTTGAAAAACTGTACGCTAGTAGACAAATATATTAAAAATCCAGAGCTTTAACGATTTATGTATGAAGATGATAAAATTATGATTGATTGCTTGAAAGTTGTTGGTAATCCGGACCTCATGGCTTGAATGTAATAAGTGAAATGTTTTAAATATTTGTATTGGTTTGCTTTGAAGTCATGAAGAATGAAGAATAACTTAATGAATTAATAACGATGATTGATATTAAGAGATTACTAGCACACGAGGACGTGTGATAGGTCAGGATGGCCGTGTCGCTGATCATTTAAATGTAACGGCATTTCTAGTAATTGCGCGTTTCTGCTTGGCACGCGCCATGCAGGCTCCATTTCTATTCTTTTGATGCGCGGCAGAGAACCGTTATAGTTAATGCCGAACGTAGTGCATTAGTGTTGTGGACTGGAGTGGGTCTCCAAAATGTGTTGGTAATTCGTGAAAAGTTAAGAACTACGCGTAATTCGGAGTTTGTGAAGAGAGATTGAGTCAGTCAGCGATCGATCGTTGAGCAGAACAGACATGCCTCGCTCACGCGCCAGAAAACGTTATGCAGACAACGAGAATAGTGAAGAGGAAGAAGAGCGTCCTGATGACACTTCGACATATATTTATGAGGAACTGTAACCTATTGAACCTCTTCTCACCTACTTAAGCTGAGTGGCATGGGTTCGATGGCGTTCCTTATTGCTGTTTTATGTTAAAGTTATAACAACTATCACAAAACCTAATCTTTTCCAAAAACACACCAATACCAAAGACACTAGAATAACAAGATGCGTAACGCCATACAAATTTTTGGCACGCGATTTTTTTGCCGTGGCTCTAGAGGTGGCTCCAGGCTCTCTCGAGCTACAGCAAGCAGCTCTTTTCTACGCATACAGTGATAGCAGACAACTGTATGTGTGTACACGTATGCTCATGCATTGTAAATTTGACAAAATATGCCCTTCACCTTAGAAGTTCTTTGACTTTAAATCTATATTATTTTTTATCAATTGGCACCATGCGAAAAATTCTTGTTTTGTATTGCCTTAACGTTATTATTATTCAAATAAAGCTTAGAAATAGAAATAGACGAATCTATGTACATCACAAAATAAATTTCGAAAATGACTTTATATTAGAATACTTGTCATTAGGGTATTCAGCTTGCGACGTGTGAAAAATTATTAAGGCAATGATTGTTGAGTGCTTGTGTCCGCACTTCGTGCCTCCAGATATGACTTTTGCAATAAACAGTTTTCATATTTTTATTTATTTTATTAATTTTTATTACTTAAATTTCTATTATTTCGGAAAACTAAGGGCACCATCTGATCTTTTTATTAATATTTGTAAAATACACATTAAAGTTTTTGAAATATTTTTAAAAATAATAAAAAACAAATGTGTATAAAAAAATTTTTTGTTGAGCATTAGTGCACAAATAAAAGTAGTGTATATATATTACACATAATTAATTATCAACATAAATATAAATATGTAAAAGGTAGCTAATTCGAGCGGCGATCTTAACAAACGAATTTAAAAAAAATTTTAAATTATAATAGTCAGGGCGTGAATTTTTATTTTATTTCATCATATTGCTACGAAATTGTCGAAAACTTCAAATATGTAAATTCGTTTCTTCGATCAGAATTGATTTCGGCCCGAAAATCGTCTTCTAGCACAACACGCACACATATAAATTAAAATTGTTACTCTTTATTTATTTAAAAAAAATAAATTTTATTTTTTATTATTTAACATTTATTTGGTGATAAACTTTTTCACTTATACTATTACGAGACACTTTGTTGGTAGCTTATCTTTAGCTTCGAGCTGTTGACGATCTCGTCCCGATTCAGACTCCGACTCCGACTGACTGATCTTCAAATTCTAAGTTCTAATCCAATCAACCTCGGCCAGAAGCTTTTCTTTCGGAAAATTACCGAACTTTCGATAAAAGCTTTATGCTGGAAATTTTCCACTGCATTGTGAAATTCAATTATGCTGATCGATGCAGTTTTTGATTGATACGTAATAAGTCGGCCGTGGTTTGGTCTCCAAGCGGAAGCTGTGTTTACGTTAAGTTTGGGTTGCTTATGTTAGCGGGTAGCTGAGTGCTGGCAAAGGCAATGACAAAAACAAAGACAAAGGAAATGCCGACGAGATTGAGAATTGAAATTTGTTTATAAACTGTGGAAGGGAGCTATGTTCATGGTGGATAACTCTCCCCCTTCTAAAATGACGCGTCCCGCTTCATTATTAATTTCGTTCAAACGCTCATTTAATTCTGTTAAAAATTCTACATCATTATTTGGTTTTTCTGGTTCTGGCCGTTTTTGTTTGGTTACAAATATATAATATCTGAATTTTATTATTAATATAGTAATGAAATACAAACTGATTAAAATTAATTGTTGGAATATACTATTCAACCTACAAAAATAACGTTAAACAACACTACTTTATATTTGAATGGTATATATGGTATACTTTATGAATGGCCACAGTTTTTATTTGTTTCTCCCTTCTCTTTCTCTTTTGCTGAGAGTGGGTCGTGGTGCTGGTGTTGCAGTTGAAAATAACTTAAAATATAAAACATAAAACTCAAACACAAACTTGACTATTTATTTATTTATTAAGAAAGGAAATATAAATTATAAACTACAACAGGTTATGGGCCCAGTCCATGCCTAATAAACAATTAAATTGTGAATTAAAGATTGTGAAAATAAATTGTGAAATAGCATTTTTTCACATTCTTGTGAAATTAATTCCTTCTCAGAATTTGAGTGAAAAATGGACAAGGCTAAACGTAATATTAAGCCGTTTGATGGCGAGAAGTACGCGATTTGGAAATTTAGAATTAGGGCTCTTTTAGCCGAGCAAGATGTGCTTAAAGTAGTTGATGGTTTAATGCCTAACGAGGTAGATGACTCCTGGAAAAAGGCAGAGCGTTGTGCAAAAAGTACAATAATAGAGTACCTAAGCGACTCGTTTTTAAATTTCGCAACAAGCGACATTACGGCGCGTCAGATTCTTGAGAATTTGGACGCCGTTTATGAACGAAAAAGTTTGGCGTCGCAACTGGCGCTGCGAAAACGCTTGCTTTCTCTGAAGCTATCGAGTGAGATGTCACTATTAAGCCATTTTCATATTTTTGACGAACTTATAAGTGAATTGTTGGCAGCTGGTGCAAAAATAGAAGAGATGGATAAAATTTCTCATCTACTGATCACATTGCCTTCGTGTTACGATGGAATTATTACAGCGATAGAGACATTATCTGAAGAAAATTTGACATTGGCGTTTGTGAAAAATAGATTGCTGGATCAAGAAATTAAAATTAAAAATGACCACAACGATACAAGCAAGAAAGTTATGAACGCGATCGTGCACAACAAAAATAACACTTATAAAAATAATTTGTTTAAAAATCGGGTAACTAAACCAAAGAAAATATTCAAGGGAAATTCAAAGTATAAAGTCAAGTGTCACCACTGTGGCAGAGAAGGCCACATTAAAAAAGACTGCTTCCATTATAAAAGAATATTAAATAATAAAAATAAAGAAAATGAAAAACAAGTTCAAACTGCAACATCACACGGCATTGCGTTTATGGTAAAAGAAGTGAATAATACTTCAGTGATGGATAACTGCGGGTTTGTCCTTGATTCTGGTGCTAGTGACCATCTTATAAATGATGAGTCGCTGTATACCGACAGTGTGGAGGTTGTGCCTCCACTTAAGATTGCAGTGGCCAAGCAAGGCGAATTTATTTATGCCACTAAGCGTGGTATTGTCCGACTACGGAATGACCATGAGATTACACTGGAGGATGTACTCTTTTGTAAGGAAGCTGCTGGTAATTTGATGTCCGTAAAGCGTCTCCAAGAGGCAGGAATGTCGATCGAATTTGACAAAAGCGGTGTAACCATTTCGAAAAATGGGTTAATGGTTGTCAAAAATTCAGGTATGTTAAACAATGTACCTGTGATCAATTTTCAAGCATATTCTATAAATGCTAAGCATAAAAATAATTTTCGTTTATGGCATGAGAGGTTTGGCCATATAAGCGATGGCAAATTATTAGAAATAAAACGAAAGAATATGTTTAGTGATCAAAGTCTTCTAAACAACTTAGAGTTATCATGTGAAATTTGTGAACCCTGTTTAAATGGTAAACAGGCAAGACTTCCTTTTAAACAATTGAAAGATAAGACCCATATTAAAAGACCACTTTTTGTAGTACACTCAGATGTCTGTGGGCCTATTACTCCAGTTACTTTAGATGATAAAAATTATTTTGTGATCTTTGTTGATCAGTTTACACATTATTGTGTAACTTATTTAATTAAATATAAATCTGATGTGTTTAGCATGTTTCAAGATTTTGTAGCCAAGAGTGAAGCTCATTTTAATTTAAAGGTTGTGTATTTATACATTGACAATGGTAGAGAATACTTGTCAAATGAGATGAGACAATTTTGTGTTAAGAAAGGAATTTCTTATCACTTAACAGTGCCACATACACCTCAGTTAAATGGTGTTTCTGAGAGAATGATAAGAACCATTACGGAAAAAGCTCGAACCATGGTTAGTGGTGCAAAACTAGATAAAAGCTTTTGGGGCGAAGCAGTATTAACTGCTACTTATTTAATCAACAGAATTCCTAGCAGAGCACTAGTTGATAGTTCAAAGACCCCATATGAGATGTGGCACAATAAGAAGCCATACTTAAAACATTTGAGAGTGTTTGGTGCAACTGTTTATGTTCATATTAAAAACAAACAAGGAAAGTTTGATGATAAATCATTTAAAAGTATTTTTGTGGGCTATGAACCCAATGGTTTTAAGTTGTGGGATGCTGTAAATGAAAAATTTATTGTCGCAAGAGATGTTGTTGTCGATGAAACCAAAAATTTTCCGAATGACAGTAGGAAAATAATACAAACAGAATTCCCGAATGAGAGTAAGGAATGCGACAACATACAATTCCTGAAAGATAGTAAGGAAAGTAATAAATATTTTCTGAATGAGAGTAAGAAAAGAAAGCGAGATGATCACCTGAATGAAAGTAAGGGATCAGGCAACCCGAATGAGAGTAGGGAAAGTGAAACAGCAGAGCACTTAAAAGAAATTGGAATTGATAATCCAACTAAAAATGATGGCATAGAAATTATTAATAGAAGAAGTGAGAGATTAAAGACTAAGCCTCAGATATCCTATAATGAAGAGGATAATAGTCTAAATAAAGTTGTTCTAAATGCTCACACTATATTTAACGATGTCCCAAATTCATTTGATGAAATTCAATATAGGGATGATAAATCTTCTTGGGAAGAAGCCATCAATACAGAGTTAAATGCTCATAAAATTAATAATACTTGGACAATTACAAAAAGGCCTGAAAACAAAAATATTGTAGATAGCAGATGGGTATTTTCTGTTAAATATAATGAACTTGGAAATCCAATTAGATACAAAGCTAGATTGGTTGCACGAGGATTCACTCAAAAATACCAAATAGACTATGAAGAGACATTTGCTCCTGTAGCTAGAATTTCAAGTTTCCGATTTATATTGTCATTAGCAATACAGTATAACTTGAAAGTCCATCAAATGGATGTAAAAACAGCTTTCTTAAATGGCACGTTAAAAGAGGAAATTTATATGAGACTTCCTCAAGGTATATCGTGTAATAGTGACAATGTGTGTAAATTGAATAAGGCAATTTACGGACTCAAGCAAGCGGCTAGATGCTGGTTTGAAGTATTTGAGCAAGCATTGAAAGAGTGTGAGTTTGTAAACTCTTCAGTTGATCGCTGTATATATATTTTAGACAAAGGTAACATCAATGAAAACATATATGTATTATTATATGTAGATGATGTGGTTATAGCTACAGGAGATATGACAAGAATGAATAACTTCAAAAGGTATTTAATGGAAAAGTTTAGGATGACTGACCTAAATGAAATAAAACATTTTATTGGAATTAGGCTAGAAATGCATGAAGATAAAATCTATTTAAGCCAATCTGCATATGTTAAAAATATTTTAAGTAAATTTAACATGGAAAATTGTAATGCAGTTAGTACTCCTTTACCTAGTAAAATAAATTATGAATTACTTAATTCAGATGAAGACTGCAATACCCCATGCCGTAACCTCATAGGATGTTTAATGTACATAATGCTTTGTACACGCCCAGATTTAACTACTGCAGTAAATATCTTGAGCAGATATAGTAGCAAAAATAACTTCGAGTTATGGCAGAACTTAAAAAGAGTTCTTAGATATTTGAAGGGCACTATCGATATGAAATTGATTTTTAAAAAGAACTTGGCATTTGAAAATAAAATTATTGGTTATGTGGATTCTGATTGGGGTGGTAGTGAAATTGATAGAAAAAGTACAACAGGGTATTTATTCAAAATGTTTGATTTTAATCTCATTTGTTGGAATACAAAGAGACAGAACTCAGTAGCAGCCTCATCAACTGAAGCTGAGTATATGGCCCTATTTGAAGCCGTGAGAGAAGCTCTATGGCTTAAATTTTTATTAACCAGTATTAACATTAAACTAGAAAACCCCATTAAAATTTACGAAGACAATCAAGGCTGTATTAGCATAGCAAACAACCCCTCATGTCATAAACGAGCTAAACATATTGATATTAAATATCATTTTGCCAGAGAGCAAGTTCAGAATAATGTGATTTGTCTTGAGTATATTCCTACAGAGAATCAACTGGCTGACATATTTACAAAACCGTTGCCTGCTGCGAGATTTGTGGAGTTACGAGACAAATTGGGTTTGCTGCAAGACGACCAATCGAATGCTGAATGAAATTTTTATATATATTTTTCAAATTTAAATTCCTGTAAACATATTTTGTTACAATGATCTGATCGGGTTTTTCTGGGTTTTCCCCGTAACCTCGCAGCAAATGCTGGATCAGTTAACACTTCCCAGAATGCACACCACCCACATTTGATAGTTACTAATGAATATTATTGTTATGTTTTTAATTATAGACGTTATTTTTGAGGGGGCGTGTTGGAATATACTATTCAACCTACAAAAATAACGTTAAACAACACTACTTTATATTTGAATGGTATATATGGTATACTTTATGAATGGCCACACTTTTTATTTGTTTCTCCCTTCTCTTTCTCTTTTGCTGAGAGTGGGTCGTGGTGCTGGTGTTGCAGTTGAAAATAACTTAAAATATAAAACATAAAACTCAAACACAAACTTGACTATTTATTTATTTATTAAGAAAGGAAATATAAATTATAAACTACAACATTAATAATATAAATGAAATTGAAATTTTCCAATTGTAAATTTCAATAAATGGGTTTAAAATATTAATGTTGTCATGAGAAAGTTCTGAATTGTTGGATTTTATATATTCTGATATTTCTAAGTTTTTAAAGTGGTTGATAGTTATGTACTGAGGTATTTTGTTTTCTGAATTGGTGTATGAAATATTATTTATTGTAGTTGTGCTGTTAAATGTTATTAAATATGACCCGTTTAAATGAGAATCATTCACAATATTATTTCCATTTATTAGAATGGCACCTTCTTGAATGATATCTGTTGAAATTACGTTATAATTTAAATAAGCTTTATATGTTTTGATCTGGCAACGCTCAATTATAGCTTAAGAAGTCATTGTGAAATTCCTATTACTCAGTTTCAATTAAACCGTCAACTACACCACTACGTTCTTGTGTTTATTTGCTCGGTCGGTCTAGAAGCACATAACGGTTGTCCTGATCGTACGGTAAACAACTAACAGTTGGTTATGGGCCTTTAGCAAGCTAAGTTTTCGGTTTGAATAATTCAAAGTAAATTAAATGGACTAACACGCGTCCGGTTGAAACTCGAAATAAATAAAAACTAATTTACGGAATTCGACAAAATGAGTGTGTCAATTCAAATAGAAAAATTAGGCGACGACAATTACGACGTATGGAGCATTTTAATGCGTAGTGTGCTTATAACAGCAGATCTATGGAAAGTCGTTTGTGGCCAATATGTAAAGCCAGAAGATGGCTCTGAAGATTCCGAAAGATGGAATATGCTCGATCAAAAGGCCCTGGCAAGTTTGTTTTTAAATTTAAAAGCAACGCAGTTAATGCATATAAAGGCATGCACAACAGCAGCAGACGCATGGAAAAAATTGTGTGATGTACATTTGCCAGGTGGCCCGATCAGAAAAGTGCAGTTATATCAAAAACTATCAAGGCTGAGAATGCTTGAAGGGGATAACGTTGTTCAATATGTCAATAAATTTGCTGAAACAGTCAACAAATTAGCTGAGATGGACATAACAATTAATGATGAATTAAAAAGCATCATGTTGTTATCCAGTTTACCAAATTCGTGGGAAAATTTCGTTGTAGCGATCGAAACACGCGACACGCTGCCGACGTTCGAAACGGTAAAAGTGAAGCTTCTGGAAGAAGGAGCGCGCAAGCAAGAGAGGGACGATCGCGAAAGTTCTGTCCAAGCCGTGTATGTACATACAAAATTACATGGAACTGCAAAGCAAAAACAACGCGAAGAAAATAACCTTGAAAAACATAGTTTCAAGGGAAAATGCTACATTTGCGAGAAATTCGGTCACCGAGCACGAGAATGCCCGAACAAAGAGAGGCATAAAAAACTAGGGGAAAGCAAGGAGAAATCAAACTGCTTGATGCATATTAGTGCTACCACTCAAAGGAAAAACATATGGTGTGTTGATAGTGGTGCCACGTCGCATATGTGTTGTGACAAGGGATTGTTTACATCTTTCGTTAATAAGGAAACATCGATTATGCTAGCAGCTGATAAATTCGTGAAATCGAGCGGCATCGGGACTGTTATGTTTAAATCACAAAATGTAAACATTGTATTACGAGATGTAATTTACGTACCATCATTGCATATGAATTTTTTATCAGTGAGCAAGTCCGCGGAGTACGAAAACATAACTACTTTTGATAAAAAGGCGGCGGTGATAAAAAACAAACAAGGTGAAGTGATGATGAGAGCAATGCAAGAAGACAATTTGTATTTATTTACAAGTAGCTCTAAAAACGGTGCGGTTCATTTGTTGAATGATTCTTCTCGCATGGCAACATGGCACAATCGTTTTGGTCATTTAAATTTTCAATGTTTAAAAGAAATCAAGGAAAAAGAGCTAGTAATTGGCATGGACGTTAAAAATATGTCGGTGAATATTAATTGCGACACATGCAATATGGCAAAAATACACGTATTGCCATTCCCACAGAATAGCGAGAGAGCTACGCAAAGTATACTGGAACTAGTTCACAGTGACGTGTGCGGGCCAGTGAATGTTAGTTCTTTAGGCGGCAACAAGTATTTCGTCACGTTCATAGACGACTATTCAAGGAAAATATTTATATATTTTATGCATGCGAAGAACGAAGTGTTTGATAAATTCAAATTGTTCAAATCATATGTCGAGTGCCAAACGGGCAAGAAAATAAAAGCTTTGCGAAGTGACAACGGGACAGAATATGTAAACCGGCAGTTTACAGAGTATTTGAACACCTGCGGCATAAAAAGGCAATTAACGGTTCCGTATACACCACAACAAAACGGCGTCGCGGAACGCGCTAATCGAACGATCGTCGAGATGGCCAAAAGTATGCTGATTCATGCGAAATTAGAGGAGTTTTTGTGGGCCGAGGCCGTGTCCACAGCTTCATATTTGCGTAACAGGTGTCCTTCCAAAGCACTCATGGGCGCTACACCCTTCGAAATATGGCAAAATAGGAAGCCATCCGTTAAACATTTGCGAGTTTTCGGATCTCGCGCGTTTGCACTGGATAAGACAAGAAAAAGCAAGTTCCAGGCAAAAGGAAAAGAGTATATATTTGTAGGATACTCTTCAACAGCTAAAGCTTACCGTTTATACGATCGGGAAAAACGTATCATTGTTGCACGTCGTGATGTCAAATTTGTAGAGGGTGAGTTTGATAAAACTGAATCTAAAAAATGCCCTATTTCGGAACAAAATAATGACTTCGCTACAAACATCATTCACCTTGAGTCAATCATCCAAGTACCAGAGCAGCAGCGGCCGGCTATGCCCATGGTGGTCGAGCAGAGCAGTAATCCTTACGACAGCTATGACTCCGGTGAAGAGGAGGACGAGTTTGTAAGCGCAAGCGATGAAAAGCAAATTCTCACTGATAAGGAGAACGTACCAGACGTACAAGAGCAAGAAAGCAACGCACCTAGACGTGGACCCGGCAGACCAAAAATTATTCGCAGTGGTAAGTCCGGTAGACCCAGAAAACAATACAACAGCCTCAATTACATTGAAAACATTGAGACGCCACAGTGCGTTGGAGACGCTTTACGGGGCGAGCATGCCCAAGACTGGAAGACGTCAATGCAGAAAGAATATGATGCTCTCATTTCAAATAACACATGGACATTGTGTGATTTACCTCCAGGACAGAAGGCCATAGGATCCAAGTGGGTCTTTCGCGTCAAAAAGGATAAAGAGGGAAATATACAAAAGTTTAAATCAAGACTTGTTGCTCAAGGTTGTGGGCAAAAGATGGGCGTCAACTATTCGGAAACGTTTTCTCCAGTAATCCGCTACGAAACCATCAGAATGCTATTCGCTATAGCAGCAGAAAAACAGCTATGCATGCACCAGGTTGACATATCAAACGCATATTTAAACGGCAGACTTCAAGAAGAAGTGTATATGAGGCAACCACAAAACTTCATTGATGAGAAGCATCCAAACAAAGTATTAAAGCTTCAAAAGGCGATCTACGGACTTAAACAGTCTGGGCGTGTCTGGAATGACACATTGGACGAAGTTTTAAAGAGCATTGGTTTCAAGCGCAGCAAAAATGAGGCGTGCCTGTACGCAAAGCAGCAGCAGCAATAACACAGCTACATTGCAGTATATGTCGACGATCTAATCATCATCAGCTACGACGAGAACGAAATCACCGCGATTAAGAGGAAGATCGCAAATAAATTCGACATACATGATGGCGGCCAACTAAATTATTTCCTTGGCATGGAAATCCAACGAGAAAGTACAAGAGGGTCGATTTCGCTATGCCAGAAGCAGTTCATCATAAACCTATTGGATGAATATGGCATGCAAAATTGTCGTCCCGCAGCTACGCCGCTAGACCCTGGTTATAAAATGGGTTGTAGAAATGAGAATTGTGTCAAGGTAAATATAACACAATTTCAATCATTAATCGGTTCCCTTATGTATTTAGCAGTCTTGAGCCGACCAGACATTTTGCATACAGTGAGCAAACTGTCGCAAAGAAATACTGATCCACACAGTGAAGACGAGACTGCAGCGAAACATGTTTTGAGATACCTTTCAGCCACGGTTGATCTCAAAATCACATACAGCAAGTCCGGCGAACAGGTAAAGGGCTTCGCCGACGCAGACTGGGCAAACGACCTGTCAGATCGAAAATCATACAGTGGGTATGCATTCTTCCTTGGAGGCAGTGCGTTTTCATGGACTTCAGCTAAGCAGAGCGTTGTCGCCATGAGCAGCACAGAAGCAGAGTACTTTGCTTTATCCACGGCTGCAAAAGAAGCGGTGTATCTTCGCCGTTTGCTTTTAGAGATTGGATGGTCATTAGATGGACCAATAACCATATGTGGCGACAACATAAGTTCTCATCATATTGCGAAGAATCCAGTACACCATAAACGCACTAAGCACATAGATATTAAGTATCATTTTGTTCGTGAAAAAGTAGAATGTAATGAAATAATTCTTGAATATGTACCCACTGATAAAAATGTTGCAGATGTACTAACGAAAGGCTTGTGTAAGCAAAAGCAACAGATTTTTGCTAAGTTGCTTGGATTAAATTAATTTTCGTTTTACATCACATATATATAGCTTAAGAGGAAGTGTTGAAATTACGTTATAATTTAAATAAGCTTTATATGTTTTGATCTGGCAACGCTCAATTATAGCTTAAGAAGTCATTGTGAAATTCCTATTACTCAGTTTCAATTAAACCGTCAACTACACCACTACGTTCTTGTGTTTATTTGCTCGGTCGGTCTAGAAGCACATAACGGTTGTCCTGATCGTACGGTAAACAACTAACAATATCTATATTCTTATTTTTTCTAGAATTTTAGTGCAAATTGATTTTTCTCCATTTAGTAAGCGTGTAAAACAAGTCTTATCTTTACTTATAATACAATAGTTGTTAAAAAGTTCGTTCTTAAAATTAGATATTTCATAAAAGGTATTTTCGCATAATGTCTTCATTATTTAAAATTTTTGTGTTGAATAAATCAATTTTGGCCAGTGTGTTAGTATCAATAATGTTTTGTAAATCAAATGCTAATAAACGTAAACGATGTTTTCTTAATGGCAATTCTTGATCAATAAAAATGTTTTTAAAATGATCGGAAAGTGATTTTATCTCTTTGAACAATTTGGAATTAATAATAAATTGTTGGTTATTGTTTTCAATTAAATCATTTATTTTATTCTGTATTTTAATGAAATCATCGTGATCCGGAGTTCCAGCTAACCATTTCCAAACAGTGCTTAACTCATTTATTCCCCTTTTTGATCTAGTTGGTATCAGTTGTGACAAAATTAATTCTATTATCTGCATTTCGTAAGTAATTTTCCATTGTGTCCGTATATTTTTATCTTTTCTTACATATCCTGATTCTAGATTGATTATTTCTTTATAAAAAATTAAGTTAGTTACGTGGAATAAGTCAGCATATGATTCATAGGTAAGGACATCCTTTTTGTCCTGGAACAGGAAGAATTCGTGATTGGAGTAATCAATTATTTCTGAAGTGGTTATCATTACGAATGTTATTAGAAGTAATAAAAAATGCATTTTCTGTAATTTAATAAAAAAAATATGGTATTTGTTAAAACTTAATGTTGTCTTTGTGAATAGTCCTGTTTATATTATTGATTATAACTTTGTTAGGTAAGTTTTCCTTAACAACCTGTTTTTTTGTATCTAGTTTTTAGCTTATTTCTTTCTCCGTGTTTCTTCTCATAAACAACTTGACCTACATGATATTCTTTTTCTTTACGACCTTCATTGTGTGTTACTAACATTTTTTCTTGTGTGTTCTTTAGAATTCTTGAAATATTTTCGTGATCAACTTGATTATATAGAATATCAAAAGGTTTTTGGTTTGTTGTGGAATGAATGCTTTGATTGAATTCTTTTGCGGCTCTAATAATTATTTCAGAATAGTCAGTGAGATTAAATTCTTCTTTTATACAACGAGCTAATTCTGTTAATGTTGAATGTGCCCTTTCTACTTGTCCGTTCGAGGTACTGTGTCTGGGGTCGGCGAAATGTAGAGTTAAACCACATCTTTGTGCAAAAGATTTAAATTGAGCAGAGGTGAAGCTCGGTTCATTATCAGTCATAATTACTTTGGCGTGGGGAAAATGTTGGAGTAATTCCATTACTTTATTCTCGATGTTTAGTTTATTTTGAATTTCTTTTACAATCAGGAATTTTGAATATGCGTCAATACAGGTTAAGAAAATAAGACTTTGCGCGTAATAAATGTCGATGTGTAAATTCTCTCCTTCTTTAGTTGGAATAGGAGCTTCCCCAATAGGGATTTTAATAGGATGCCTGTTGTATTTATTTTCGTTGCAAATTGTACAATTTTTTATATATTCCTTTAATTTGATATATAAATTTGGCCAATAAAATAATCTATTGATTTGTTTATAATTTTCGTCTAGTCCTCTGTGAGCACGACTATGTGTTTCTTCTATTGTGATAGCCTTATCTTCATTATTTTCCACGTCTTGTAGAAATATTTTAGTATAAAGAAATTTGTTGGTAAAGTTATTTTTTAATGGTAATTGAATATGATAAAGATCTTCTAAAGTGCAATGAATTCCTACCGTTATGTTTGGTTTTAGATACTCCCTTAATATTTCTATTAAGTTTTCTGGCGTATCATATTCAATTATATGTCTTGTCTTATCAAAAACATTCAATGACTCATGTATTGTATACCTCCCTTTTGTTAATAACAGTTGTTGTTGAAACTGATTTAACGGTTTTCGGATTTCTTGTATTACATTTTCAAAACTACTTTCGGCAGAATGCTGTGTATTTTGATCTGAGTTTGATTGTTCTAAGTCGCTGTTAGTAATATTATTTATTTTTATTCGAGATAATGCGTCGGCTACGACATTAGTTGTTCCGGGTTTATATATTATTTTCGGGGTGAAACTTTCTATAAAGGACTACCATGTTTTCATTTCTACGTTCGGGTTTTTATCTGAGATTGAGAAAGATAAAGATTGATGGTCTGTTTGTATTTCT
This sequence comes from Drosophila sechellia, assembly GCF_004382195.2. Taxonomy (NCBI): domain Eukaryota; kingdom Metazoa; phylum Arthropoda; class Insecta; order Diptera; family Drosophilidae; genus Drosophila; species Drosophila sechellia. The sequence goes on along the minus strand of NC_045949.1, from coordinate 20,982,881 downwards.
ATTCCAATTACACCATATAAGTAATTCCTGAGATTTTTAAGAGCCCAGACTATTGCCAACAATTCTGTTGGGTCATGCAGCCGCCAAAACTGTGCAGTAGACTAATCTCATACTTGTTAATATTTAAGCCAAATTAGTCAGTGGTAGCAGTTGCGATGCCCATAGTGCAAACCGCTGCTCTCGCACGCATTTATCTGTACGGCTCTCAACCCTTGTTTGTTGTTGTTAGCTACCTACGTTAAGCTTGGGCGCTGCATTTCGGCTGCCTGCCCGCCAATTGCCATTTCGTCGTGTTTCGGAAAAGACTTAGCTTAGGCCTTAGCTGCCTTAAACAACTCGCAAAATAAAAACTGTCGTCATAAAAACAAACTTTCTTCGGTTTTTTATTATTCGCAACAGCTATTGAAAAAGCTCAATAGCTAAACATTTGGTGACCCCGACGTGATCGTGTTAATTTGCATGCATTAATTAATGCACTTATCCCGTTTATAAATAAATATAAATACATTAAATCGCAATCGGTTGGACAAGTGAGTGGAGATTTCGGTGATAGTGGCTGTGTTTAAGCGAGCTAGCATTGCATATATACATACATTATTACATATATCGTTGCGTGCAAGTTATCCAACCCATGAACATAGCTCCCTTCCACAGTTTATAAACAAATTTCAATTCTCAAATCTCGTCGGCATTTCCTTTGTCTTTGTTTTTGTCATTGCCCTTGCCAGCACTCAGCTACCCGCTAACATAAGCAACCCAAACTTAACGTAAACACAGCTTCCGCTTGGAGACCAAATCACGGCCGACTTATTGCGTATCAATCAAAAACTGCATCGATCAGCATAATTGAATTTCACAATGCAGTGGAAAATTTCCAGCATAAAGCTTTTATCGAAAGTTCGGTAATTTTCCGAAAGAAAAGCTTCTGGCCGAGGTTGATTGGATCAGGACTTAGAATTTGAAGATCAGTCTGAAAGAGTCGGGAGTCTGAATCGGGACGAGATCGTCAACAGCTCGAAGCTAAGTATAAGCTACCAATAAAGTGTCTCGTAATAGTATAAGTGAAAAAGTTTATCACCAAATAAATGTTAAATAATAAAAAATAAAATTTATTTTTTTAAATAAATAAAGAGTAACAATTTTAATTGGCGCCCAACGTGGGGCGGCGTATTCAAAAGTTCTAAATAAATATTAACGATAATAAGTTAAACATAAAACGGAACTCGCGGCGCCAACAATCCATATTTTTAGTGGAAAAATTAAAACATCCACAACAATACAACGACACCTAACTAATGTGAAAGTGATCGTGAAAAAACTTAATTGGAAATCAATAAATGCAATAATCCAATTAAGAATTTAACATTAAAAGGTGGACTGAATACTTAATACAAATTACAAGATCATAATAATAATAAACATAACATAAACATAACATAATAATAAAAATTCAGAACTCAACACGAACCCAAAGAAATTCAAACAAATTTAAAAAAAAGGCTATATAAAAAATTGAAGGAAGACCCCAATAAATTATAATCAAGACAACCCAATCGAAGGAAGACTCCAACAAAAAATTATTAAGACCAACCAATTGAAGGAAGACCCCTACCCTCCACCAACTACGCTGAAGGAAGAACTCCCACGGAAAGTATCGTGAGCAGATAGAAACAACACTAAGTCTTTAAATAAAATTCAAAAAAATTAAGATTAAGATACAGAGGATACTACATTAAAATTAAATATTACAGTATCAATTTAATTGAAACAATCTGGAAGATTTGATAAATAGTTTTGATAATTTAAATTTAACAATGGCAACCGGAGGTTCAGTATCAACTCTTTCTGCGGGCGGGATATCCAGCGCCAGCAATCTGACAATGGAATTAATAAACAGATTAATAAATGTACAGTTGAGTGAAGTAACCAGAAAACTTGAAGGGTTAGAAGAGCAGTTAACCGCTAACAAAAATGAGGTAGAAGACTATAAGATCCAAACAATTGACCGAACCATAAAATGCGAAACTACATTAGAGGTAATTAAATCCTTACCAAAGTTCACAGGTGAAATAACCCAATATGTAGGCTGGAGAGAAGCGGCGGAAACCGCAATGAGTCTATATAAAATTGAAAGTGAACAATATTTTATCGCTTTAACAATTTTACGTAATAAAATCATGGGAGCAGCACACGGTGCTCTAACCAACCATGGTACCGTTTTAAACTTTCAAGCAATTCTTTCTAGATTGGATTTTATCTATAACGATAAAAGACCAATCCATATACTCGAATCAGAATTAAGCATCTTAAGACAGGGACGCATGACCATTACCGAATTCTACAACGAAGTAAACAAGAAAATGACGTTACTTATAAATAAAACTATAATGACTTATGGAAAGGACAGCCTTATAACCAAGGAAACAAATAAAACAATTAGGAGCAACGCTCTAAGAATTTTTATTTCTGGATTAAACGGTTCAATCTCAGAAACACTCTTCTCTCTTAACCCACCAGACTTGCCAAATGCTTTGGCAAAGTGTCAGGAATTAGAGTCTAACAACTTTAGAGCTCAATTTGCAAATAGGTATAATGGATTTAGGAGTGAAAACAAAAATCAAGGAAACAACCTTAGATTTGCTTCTAGACAGATTAATAATACACCAAATAGAGTAAATAATAATTGGCCGCAAAACGGGAACTTCGGAGCGAATAACAATTGGAATTTTAATAATAATTCCAAAGTTCAACCACCACCAGAACCTATGGAAGTAGACGGCTCCATAAGAGTTCAAAATCGTCCGTATAAAAATTATAATCATCCTAGGAATAATAACAACCAGTGGAATGATAATAAAAACCGACACAATTTTAATAATAATTTCCAAAGCAATAATTATAATCAATACCCAGCTCAAAAACACAACACAAGCGCAGGTCATGTAAATCAGTCCGAAACACACCCCCCGATAAAACGGGAATCAACTGGAACAGTCAACCAGCCAGCTCAAAAAACAATGAGAATAAATAATATCAACGAGAGCCATTTTTTAGATCAGCACCTTACAGAGGAATGCCCCATATAACAAGGGTAGACAGAAAAACTAAAAGACAATTCAAAATATTAATAGACACAGGAGCCACCGCGTGCTATATAAAAAAGGGTATTTATGAGAATAAAAGGGAATTATCAATACACAAAAGAGTATCTACAGTTCATGGATATTCAATCATAAAATATTATCATTTGATAAATATATTTGGGGAACAACATTTATTCTATGAAATTGAGGGTTTAGAATCTGATCTATTAATTGGATTCAATTTGTTAAGAAAGATTGGAGCTAAACTAGATATCGAGAAAGGAATCATGGAGTATAAGGGAAATAAAGAGAAACTCCAATATTTTGACGAGGATAAAAAAGATTTGTGTTTAATTGAGGAAAAAAATATTCTTCCATTAAAAGAATATATAATTAATAAATATTTAGATGAGCAAAAGATTTATAAAACCGAAACGGTAAATGCTGAAGGCAGTTTATATAGCTTGGGATCAATGAATCCTGAGCACGCCAGCGTAGATTTATCCGCTAATAAACAATATATCAGTTTGGGATTTGAAAATCCTGAGCACGCCAGCGTAGATTTATCCGCTAATAAACAATATATCAGTTTGGGATTGAAAAATCCTGAACAAGCCGACGATGTTAATTCCGTCAGTCTTAAATCAAATAGCTTGGAATCCACAAATACCGAGCACGCAGTCGTTGAGTTTTCCGACAAAGAAAAAATTCATAACCTAAATATAATTTCAAATCAAATAAAAGAATTTGAAAATAAAGTTATGAATAAAATTGAAAAGGAGCATTCTAAAATAAATACGCAAATTCCTTTTCGTACCGATATTCGAGGAGAAATAAATACAGTCAATGACAGAGCAATATATAGCAAACAATATCCTTATGCCATGTCGGTCTCAGATTTCGTTAATAATGAAATCGATAGAATGCTAAAAGAACAAATTATAAGACCAAGTAGGAGCCCCTACAATTCACCAGTCTTAGTAGTGCCCAAAAAAGGTCAAAACGAAGATGGATCTCCAAAACATCGATTAGTTATTGACTATAAAAAATTAAATGAAAGTACAATACCTGACAGATACCCGATGCAAGATCCGTCTGTAATATTATCTAACTTAGGGAAGTCAAAATATTTCTCAACAATTGATCTGGAATCAGGATTCCACCAAATTTTAATGAAAAATTCAGATATTGAAAAAACAGCTTTCTCTATAAATAACGGAAAATTTGAGTTCTTACGTATGCCATTTGGGTTAACAAACGCCCCTAGAATATTTCAAAGAGCAATGGATGACATATTGAGAGAACAAGTCGGAAAAACTTGTCATGTTTATATGGATGATATAATAATCTTTTCTAATACAATTGAACAACATTACACAGATTTAATTCAAATAATAAATATTTTACAACAAGCAAATATGAAAATTTCTCTAGAAAAATCTAAATTCTTTATATTAGAAACAGCATTTCTAGGTTATATAGTATCTCACAATGTAATTAAAACAGATCCTGAGAAAATCTCCACAACTATGAAGTATCCGATTCCACAAAACATTAGAGAACTTCGAAGTTTTCTAGGCCTCACCGGCTATTACCGTAAATTTGTCCGAAATTATGCAAAAATTGCCAAACCTTTAACCAAATACCTAGGAGGAGATAATGGAAAAATTTCTAGGAGAATGTCAACAAAAATTTCAATACAGTTAGACGACCCAGCTGTTAAAGCTTTTAAAGAACTTAAAGATAATTTAATAGCACAAGTGGAATTAGTTCAACCAGATTATAACAAAAAATTCACTTTAACGACAGACGCATCAGATGTAGCTATCGGAGCAGTTTTATCACAGGATAATAAACCAATTACTTTCATATCCAAAACTTTAAATAAAACCGAACAACTTTATGCCACAAATAAAAAAGAATTGTTGGCAATAGTTTGGGCTCTTAAAAATCTCAGGAATTACTTATATGGTGTAATTGGTATAGAAATACAAACAGACCATCAATCTTTATCTTTCACAATCTCAGATAAAAACCCGAACGTAGAAATGAAAACATGGTAGTCCTTTATAGAAAGTTTCACCCCGAAAATAATATATAAACCCGGAACAACTAATGTCGTAGCCGACGCATTATCTCGAATAAAAATAAATAATATTACTAACAGCGACTTAGAACAATCAAACTCAGATCAAAATACACAGCATTCTGCCGAAAGTAGTTTTGAAAATGTAATACAAGAGACCCGAAAACCGTTAAATCAGTTTCAACAACAACTGTTATTAACAAAGGGGAGGTATACAATACATGAGTCATTGAATGTTTTTGATAAGACAAGACTATAATTGAATATGATACGCCAGAAAACTTAATAGAAATATTAAGGGAATATCTAAAACCAAACATAACGGTAGGAATTCATTGCACTTTAGAAGATCTTTATCATATCCAATTACCATTAAAAAATAACTTTACCAATAAATTTCTTTATACTAAAATATTTCTACAAGACGTGGAAAATAATGAAGATAAGGCTATCATAATAGAAGAAACACATAGTCGTGCTCACAGAGGACTAGACGAAAATTATAAACAAATCAATAGATTATTTTATTGGCCAAATTTATATATCAAATTAAAGGACTATATAAAAAATTGTACAATTTGCAACGAAAATAAATACAACCGGCATCCTATTAAAATCCCTATTGGGGAAGCTCCTATTCCAACTAAAGAAGGAGAGAATTTACACATCGACATTTATTACGCGCAGTCTTATTTTCTTAACCTGTATTGACGCATATTCAAAATTCCTGGTTGTAAAAGAAATTCAAAATAAACTAAACATCGAGAATAAAGTAATGGAATTACTCCAACAGTTTCCCCACGCCAAAGTAATTATGACTGATAATGAACCGAGCTTCACCTCTGCTCAATTTAAATCTTTTGCACAAAGATGTGGTTTAACTCTACATTTCGCCGACCCCAGACACAGTACCTCGAACGGACAAGTAGAAAGGGCACATTCAACATTAACAGAATTAGCTCGTTGTATAAAAGAAGAATTTAATCTCACTGACTATTCTGAAATAATTATTAGAGCCGCAAAAGAATTCAATCAAAGCATTCATTCCACAACAAACCAAAAACCTTTTGATATTCTATATAATCAAGTTGATCACGAAAAAACTTCAAGAATTCTAAAGAACACACAAGAAAAAATGTTAGTAACACACAATGAAGGTCGTAAAGAAAAAGAATATCACGTAGGTCAAGTTGTTTATGAGAAGAAACACGGAGAAAGAAATAAGCTAAAAACTAGATACAAAAAACAGGTTGTTAAGGAAAACTTACCTAACAAAGTTATAATCAATAACAGAAACAGGACTATTCACAAAGACAACATTAAGTTTTAACAAATACCATATTTTTTTATTAAATTACAGAAAATGCATTTCGTATTACTTTTAATAACATTCGCAATGATAACCACTTCAGAAATAATTGATTACTCCAATCACGAATTCTTCCTGTTCAAGGACAAAAAGGATGTCCTTACCTATGAATCATATGCTGACTTATTCCACGTAACTAACTTAAGTTTTTATAAAGAAATAATCAATCTAGAATCAGGATATGTAAGAAAAGATAAAAATATACGGACACAATGGGAAATAACTTACGAAATACAGATAATAGAATTAATTTTGTCACAACTGATACCAACTAGAACAAAAAGGGGAATAAATGAGTTAAGCACTGTTTGGAAATGGTTAGCTGGAACTCCGGATCACGATGATTTCATTAAAATACAGAATAAAATAAATCATTTAATTGAAAACAATAACCAACAATTTATTATTAATTCCAAATTGTTTAAAGAGATAAAATCATTTTCCGATCATTTTAAAAACATTTTTATCGATCAAGAATTGCCATTAAGAAAACATCGTTTACGTTTATTAACATTTGACTTACAAAACATTATTGATTCTATCACACTGGCCAAAATTGATTTATTCAACACAAAAATTTTAAATAATGAAGACATTAAAGAAATATTAGATCACGAACAAAAGCCTGTACTTATTGCAGACCTAATGGACATCGCCATATTCAAAATTGTATTGCATAAAGAACTCTTAGTAATTTATATAAAATACCCCGTTATAACAAACAGATGCGAAATTTACTATGCCAGATCCATTTCACATAATGATGGAAAATTACTTATAAGTAATCAGGTCGCAAAATGCGAAAATACCTTTTATGAAATATCTAATTTTAAGAACGAACTTTTCAACAACTATTGTATTATAAGTAAAGATAAGACTTGTTTTACCCGCTTACTAAATGGAGAAAAATCAATTTGCACAAAAATTCTAGAAAAAAATAAGAATATAGATATCATTCAAGAAGGTGCCATTCTAATAAATGGAAATAATATTGTGAATGATTCTCATTTAAACGGGTCATATTTAATAACATTTAACAGCACAACTACAATAAATAATATTTCATACACCAATTCAGAAAACAAAATACTTGAGTACATAACTACCAACCACTTTAAAAACTTAGAAATATCAGAATATATAAAATCCAACAATTCAGAACTTTCTCTTGACAACATTAATATTTTAAACCCATTTATTGAAATTTACAATTGGAAAATTTCAATTTCATTTATATTATTAATTTTAATCATTTTGTATTTCATTACTATATTAATAATAAAATTCAGATATTATATATTTGTAACCAAACAAAAACGGCCAAAACCATAAAAACCAAATAACGATGTAGAATTTTTAACAGAATTAAATGAGCGTTTGAACGAAATTAATAATGAAGCGGGACGCGTCATTTTAGAAGGGGGAGAGTTATCCAACCCATGAACATAGCTCCCTTCCACAGTTTATAAACAAATTTAAATTCTCAAATCTCGTCGGCATTTCCTTTGTCTTTGTTTTTGTCATTGCCCTTGCCAGCACTCAGCTACCCGCTAACATAAGCAACCCAAACTTAACGTAAACACAGCTTCCGCTTGGAGACCAAATCACGGCCGACTTATTGCGTATCAATCAAAAACTGCATCGATCAGCATAATTGAATTTCACAATGCAGTGGAAAATTTCCAGCATAAAGCTTTTATCGAAAGTTCGGTAATTTTCCGAAAGAAAAGCTTCTGGCCGAGGTTGATTGGATCAGGACTTAGAATTTGAAGATCAGTCTAAAAGAGTCGGGAGTCTGAATCGGGACGAGATCGTCAACAGCTCGAAGCTAAATATAAGCTACCAATAAAGTGTCTCGTAATAGTATAAGTGAAAAAGTTTATCACCAAATAAATGTTAAATAATAAAAAATAAAATTTATTTTTTTAAATAAATAAAGAGTAACAATTTTAATTTGCATTGACCCCGCTTGCATTTTCGGAATCTATTTTGTGCTCATCTTCCCGCTGAACCGAATCAAAGGCGATTTGTTGCTATGCCCGCTGAAGGTGAAAAAAACAGGGTGACCTTTTTAAAGCGCAAAGCCAATGCGCTTTTCAGCAGGTTGCAGAGGCTACAAACGTCGCTGTCTAATGAGGCGCTAAGCGGATACGACGAACCCACTCTTACGGTGAGGCTGGAGCAGATTGATGAGCTGCAAAGTGCCTTCAATGTTCTGCATACAGAACTGGAGGAATTGGACTTCGACGAAATTGGCAGTGAAATGAGCGAGTCTTTCGATGAATTCATCGTTGAATTCAAGGCTAGTGTGCGCGCGGAAATAGCCAAACGCAATGTGCATTTCGCGCCGCACTCAACGCTTTCGGAAGGTGTTGTGCCCCACCAGTGTAGTGGTCCTCAAACGCAGCCGCGGCCGAGGCCGATGCCGTTGCCGCCTGTGCAGCTGCCAACGTTTGGCGGAGGCTACGCAAACTGGGCGGATTTTTACTCCGTGTTCACGAGCATAATCGACAGCCATCCGGACCTCTCCAACATTGAGAAATTTCAACATCTGCGGTCATGTTTGAGGGATTCAGCGCTGGAAACTATTCGATCATTGGAGATTTCAAACAGCAATTACGAAGCGGCTTTAGAGTTGCTTCAAAAAAGGTTTGATAATCGGCGTCTCGTTTTTCTGGCGCACATCACCAAGATTCTGGGTTTAAGGGTAGTACGGAATGGTTCAGTGGCATCGCTTCGGGAATTGTCGGACAAATTTAACGCTCACATTCGTGCGTTGAAGGGTTTGGGCACCACTGAGCAAATCGCTGGCTGCATCATAGTGCAAGTGCTGCTGCAAAAGCTGGATACGGCGAGCCAAGCTAAGTGGGAGGAGCGCCTGGAGGATCCGGTCTTTGCCAACCTTATTCCGTCGTGGGAATCGATGGCTGCATTCCTGGAGCAGCGATGTAGGACTTTGGAGGCCGTGGATTGCGCCATGTCAACCTATGCGCCAGGCGTTCAGGTGGGCAGAGATCGTTCGACACTAGTTGCTACCTCCCAAATTTCTCTTGGTTGCATGCTTTGCCATAGTGCAGAGCATGCCATATATTATTGCCCGCAATTTAGAGACTTAGCGCCAGTAGATCGGCTGCGCGAGGCAAAGAGACTAGCACTTTGCCTAAATTGCCTAAAGACAGGTCATCAGCTACGGCGATGCAGCTCGACCCGCTGCCGCACCTGTGGAATCAGGCATCATACGCTGCTCCATCTAGATGATCCGCCTTCCTCGCAGCTACATGTTCCGGTGTCTTCAAGCTCCCACACTGAGCCTTCTGCCCCGCTTTCGACTTCTTCTGTTCTAATTGCCCAGGATCTCGGTAGTGACCCTGTGCTACTAGCCACTGCAACCGTTCTAGTGCAGAATCGGTCGGGACTGTTTGGGATTCTCGGTAGGAATTTCGATTCGGTCTGTCACTTCGGATTTCTCAACGAGCATAATAGCAGTTATCGCTCCCAATATCACGGATCGCCAGCCAAGGATTAATGTGGACATTGGGGACTGGAAGATTCCAGAAAACCTGCAGCTCGCCGACCCGGAATTTCATAAAGCTCAGCGTGTTGACCTGTTAATAGGAGCTAGCCTGTTTTATGAGCTGCTGTGCGTAGGTCAGATAAAGTTGTTGCCAGGACTGCCCCTGCTTCAAAAAACTCGTCTGGGCTGGGTCGTGTCTGGAGGCTGCGCGCGCCCTTGCGGTAGCGCCTTAATAGCTTCACGCGTTCCTTCTTCAGCCAGCAAGGGAAACAGCATTGATGTTGATCTTGATTCACTTCTGCAGCGCTCCAAGTTGCGCACCCCAAAGCCTGGCGTAGCCGTGGGCAACGTCGTTCTTGTTAAGGACGAGAATCTACCCCCAATGAGATGGATGGCCTTTGGCGAGAGTCATGCAGTTGATTCCTGGCAGAGACGGCGTCGCTCGAGTTGCAGAATTGAGGACCGCGTCTGGAGTAATAAGGCGGGCAGTGAACAAGCTGTGTCTGCTTCCCCTTGAGGACTCTGTTGGAAGCCAAGCTTCCAACGGGGGGAGGATGTTGGGTCATGCAGCCGCCAAAACTGTGCAGTAGACTAATCTCATACTTGTTAATATTTAAGCCAAATTAGTCAGTGGTAGCCGTTGCGATGCCCATAGTGCAAACCGCTGCTCTCGCACGCATTTATCTGTACGGCGCTCATCCCTTGTTTGTTGTTGTTAGCTACCTACGTTAAGCTTGGGCGCTGCATTTCGGCTGTCTGCCCGCCAATTGCCATTTCGTCGTGTTTCGGAAAAGACTTAGCTTAGGCCTTAGCTGCCTTAAACAATTCGCAAAATAAAAACTGTCGTCATAAAAACAAACTTTCTTCGGTTTTTTATTATTCGCAACAGCTATTGAAAAAGCTCAATAGCTAAACAAATTCATTTTTATTTGTGGCATAAAGTTGTTCGGTTTTATTTAAAGTTTTGGATATGAAAGTAATTGGTTTATTATCCTGTGATAAAACTGCTCCGATAGCTACATCTGATGCGTCTGTCGTTAAAGTGAATTTTTTGTTATAATCTGGTTGAACTAATTCCACTTGTGCTATTAAATTATCTTTAAGTTCTTTAAAAGCTTTAACAGCTGGGTCGTCTAACTGTATTGAAATTTTTGTTGACATTCTCCTAGAAATTTTTCCATTATCTCCTCCTAGGTATTTGGTTAAAGGTTTGGCAATTTTTGCATAATTTCGGACAAATTTACGGTAATAGCCGGTGAGGCCTAGAAAACTTCGAAGTTCTCTAATGTTTTGTGGAATCGGATACTTCATAGTTGTGGAGATTTTCTCAGGATCTGTTTTAATTACATTGTGAGATACTATATAACCTAGAAATGCTGTTTCTAATATAAAGAATTTAGATTTTTCTAGAGAAATTTTCATATTTGCTTGTTGTAAAATATTTATTATTTGAATTAAATCTGTGTAATGTTGTTCAATTGTATTAGAAAAGATTATTATATCATCCATATAAACATGACAAGTTTTTCCGACTTGTTCTCTCAATATGTCATCCATTGCTCTTTGAAATATTCTAGGGGCGTTTGTTAACCCAAATGGCATACGTAAGAATTCAAATTTTCCGTTATTTCTAGAGAAAGCTGTTTTTTCAATATTTGAATTTTTCATTAAAATTTGGTGGAATCCTGATTCCAGATCAATGGTTGAGAAATATTTTGACTTCCCTAAGTTGGATAATATTACAGACGGATCTTGCATCGGATATCTGTCAGGTATTGTGCTTTCATTTAATTTTTTATAGTCAATAACTAATCGATGTTTTGGAGATCCATCTTCGTTTTGACCTTTTTTGGGCACTACTAAGACTGGTGAATTGTAGGGGCTCCTACTTGGTCTTATAATTTGTTCTTTTAGCATTCTATCGATTTCATTATTAACGAAATCTGAGACCGACATGGCATAAGGATATTGTTTGCTATAAATTGTTCTGTCATTGACTGTATTTATTTCTCCTCGAATATCGGTACGAAAGGGAATTTGCGTATTTATTTTAGAATGCTCCTTTTCAATTTTATTCATAACTTTATTTTCAAATTCTTTTATTTGATTTGAAATTATGTTTAGGTTATGAATTTTTTCTTTGTCGGAAAACTCAACGACTGCGTGCTCGGTATTTGTGGATTCCAAGCTATTTGATTTAAGACTGACGGAATTAACATCGTCGGCTTGTTCAGGATTTTTTAATCCCAAACTGATATATTGTTTATTAGCGGATAAATATAAGCTGGCGTGCTAAGGATTTTCAAATCCCAAACTGATATATTGTTTATTAGCGGATAAATCTACGCTGGCGTGCTCAGGATTTTCAAATCCCAAACTGATATATTGTTTATTAGCGGATAAATCTACGCTGGCGTGCTCAGGATTCATTGATCCCAAGCTATATAAACTGCCTTCAGCAATTACCGTTTCGGTTTTATATATCTTTTGCTCATCTAAATATTTTTTAATTATATATTCTTTTAATGGAAGAATATTTTTTTCCTCAATTAAACACAAATCGTTTTTATCCTCGTCAAAATATTGGAGTTTCTCTTTATTTGCCTTATACTCCATGATTCCTTTCTCGATATCTAATTTAGCTCCAATCTTTCTTAACAAATTGAATCCAATTAATAGATCAGATTCTAAACCCTCAATTTCATAGAATAAATGTTGTTCCCCAAATATATTTATCAAATGATAATATTTTATGATTGAATATCCATGAACTGTAGATACTCTTTTGTGTATTGATAATTCCCTTTTATCCTCATAAATACCCTTTTTTATATAGCACGCGGTGGCTCCTGTGTCTATTAATATTTTGAATTGTCTTTTAGTTTTTCTGTCTACCCTTTTTATATGGGGCATTCCTCTGAAAGGTGCTGATCTAAAAAATGATTCTCGTTGATATTATTTACCCTCATTGTTTTTTGAGCTGGCTGGTTGACTGTTCCAGTTGATTCCCGTTTTATCGGGGGGTGTGTTTCGGACTGATTTACATGACCTGCGCTTGTGTTGTGTTTTTGAGCTGGGTATTGATTATAATTATTGCTTTGGAAATTATTATTAAAATTGTGTCGGTTTTTATTATAATTCCACTGGTTGTTATTATTCCTAGGATGATTATAATTTATATACGGACGATTTTGAACTCTTATGGAGCCGTCTACTTCCATAGGTTCTGGTGGTGGTTGAACTTTGGAATTATTATTAAAATTCCAATTGTTATTCGCTCCGAAGTTCCCGTTTTGCGGCCAATTATTATTTACTCTATTTGGTGTATTATTAATCTGTCTAGAAGCAAATCTAAGGTTGTTTCCTTGATTTTTGTTTTCACTCCTAAATCCATTATACCTATTTGCAAATTGAGCTCTAAAGTTGTTAGACTCTAATTCCTGACACTTTGCCAAAGCATTTGGCAAGTCTGGTGGGTTAAGAGAGAAGAGTGTTTCTGAGATTGAACCGTTTAATCCAGAAATAAAAATTCTTAGAGCGTTGCTCCTAATTGTTTTATTTGTTTCCTTGGTTATAAGGCTGTCCTTTCCATAAGTCATTATAGTTTTATTTATAAGTAACGTCATTTTCTTATTTACTTCGTTGTAGAATTCGGTAATGGTCATGCGTCCCTGTCTTAAGATGCTTAATTCTGATTCGAGTATATGGATTGGTCTTTTATCGTTATAGATAAAATCCAATCTAGAAAGAATTGCTTGAAAGTTTAAAACGGTACCATGGTTGGTTAGAGCATCGTTTGCTGCTCCCATGATTTTATTACGTAAAATTGTTAAAGCGATAAAATATTGTTCACTTTCAATTTTATATAGACTCATTGCGGTTTCCGCCGCTTCTCTCCAGCCTACATATTGGGTTATTTCACCTGTGAACTTTGGTAAGGATTTAATTACCTCTAATGTAGTTTCGCATTTTATGGTTCGGTCAATTGTTTGGATCTTAGTCTTCTACCTCATTTTTGTTAGCGGTTAACTGCTCTTCTAACCCTTCAAGTTTTCTGGTTACTTCACTCAACTGTACATTTATTAATCTGTTTATTAATTGCATTGTCAGATTGCTGGCGCTGGATATCCCGCCCGCAGAAAGAGTTGAAACTGAACCTCCGGTTGCCATTGTTAAATTTAAATTATCAAAACTATTTATCAAATCTTCCAGATTGTTTTAAATTAAATTGATACTGTAATATTTAATTTTAATGTAGTATTCTCTGTATCTTAATCTTAATTTTTTTGAATTTTATTTAAAGACTTAGTGTTGTTTCTATCTGCTCACGATACTTTCCGTGGGAGTTCTTCCTTCAGCGTAGTTGGTGGAGGGTAGGGTTCTTCCTTCAATTGGTTGGTCTTAATAATTCTTAGTTGGGGTCTTCCTTCGATTGGGTTGTCTTGATTATAATTTATTGGGGTCTTCCTTCAATTTTTTATATAGCCTTTTTTTTAAATTTGTTTGAATTTCTTTGGGTTCGTAGTTGAGTTCTGAATTTTTATTATTATGTATGTTTATGTTATGTTTATTATTATTATGTTCTCGTAATTTGTATTAAGTATTCAGTCCACCTTTTTATGTTAAATTCTTAATTGGATTATTGCATTTATTGATTTCCAATTAAGTTTTTTTCACGATCACTTTCACATTAGTTAGGTGTCGTTGTATTGTTGTGGATGTTTTAATTTTTCAACTAAAAATATGGATTGTTGGCGCCGCGAGTTCCGTTTTATGTTTAACTTATTATCGTTAATATTTATTTAGAACTTTTAAATACGCCGCCCCACATTGGGCGCCAATTAAAATTGTTACTCTTTATTTATTTAAAAAGTATAAATTTTATTTTTTATTATTTAACATTTATTTGGTGATAAACTTTTTCACTTATACTATTACGAGACACTTTGTTGGTAGCTTATCTTTAGCTTCGAGCTGTTGACGATCTCGTCCCGATTCAGACTCCGACTCCGACTGACTGATCTTAAAATTCTAAGTCCTAATCCAATCAACCTCGGCCAGAAGCTTTTCTTTCGGAAAATTACCGAACTTTCGATAAAAGCTTTATGCTGGAAATTTTCCACTGCATTGTGAAATTCAATTATGCTGATCGATGCAGTTTTTGATTGATACGCAATAAGTCGGCCGTGGTTTGGTCTCCAAGCGGAAGCTGTGTTTACGTTAAGTTTGGGTTGCTTATGTTAGCGGGTAGCTGAGTGCTGGCAAAGGCAATGACAAAAACAAAGACAAAGGAAATGCCGACGAGATTGAGAATTGAAATTTGTTTATAAACTGTGGAAGGGAGCTATGTTCATGGGGTGGATAACTAATACGCGTTCTCGTATCTTGTTTTTACTCACACAAGCAAGCAAATTCTATTTTTAGATTTCTTACGCTCTCAGCGTCAGCGAGTGGAACGAGAGCAAATTTGGCCTTCACCAAAAAAGTGGCTGCATAGTGCCAATCGAATGTATGGCCGTTACGCATCTTGTTATTCTAGTGTCTTTGCTTTCGTTAAGCATAAACAAAACTAAAATGAAAAAAACACCAACAATAGACCGAACAATCACGCTTAGCCTAGAACTTAATCTACCCTACAAACCAATAAAACTCCATAAATACAGGCCATCATGGACCCTCCCCAATCTAATAGACACATCACTCAGAATCCACAAGAAAGAACAAACATCTTCAACGGAGATCTTCAACGGAGACGGAGACAGACGTCTTGAAATACGGCTTACTGCCTCCATCCACCTCCGTCCTCACCTCCGAAACAATCGCCATCCTAGAAGCAATAGAACTTACTAAAAACCGAAGAGGCAAATTTATTATCTGTTCCGACTCCCTATCAGCAATAGATTCAATTCAAAACACAAATAATAACATTTATATTTACCCAAGCAGAATACGATCGCTAATAACGCAACACGCACCTAAAATTAAAATAATGTGGATTCCTGGCCATTCAGGAATAAAAGGAAATGAACTAGCCGATAAAGCTGCAAAATCAGCAAGCAACATGCCACTTATCCTCACCCCAAACATAAATACCACAGATATAAAAAAACAGCTTAAAGCCGACCTTGCGACAAAAAAGAAAGAAAACCTAAAAAACTGCAGTCCATGGTACCAATCTATTAATACGAACACCTCACAGACATGCGATTACCTCAAACAATCTCACCCAAATAAAAATAATACGACTTCGACTAGGACACACAAACATAACCCACCAACACTACCTAAATCCCAATTCAATACCCACTTGTCCGTTTTGCCAAGGTGATATTTCAATAACCCACATATTAAACTCATGCCCATCCCTCCTACAAGCCAAACAAGATATGTTTAACAACACCAACCCTCTAGACCTTCTTAGCAAACCCAATCCAGATAACATACAAAAACTCATACTTTTCCTCAAAATAAACCCAATTATACCACAAAATCTAAAAACAAAACAGGCAATTGTACATAACAAGCCAGCAATTAGTTAGCAAATTAGATATTAACTAAATTAAGATATAATAACATTGTAAATAAATATAGCTGTAAGCCCCGTAGCTAATGCTATACTATCTAAGTTAGTATATTTTTAGCTAAATGAAGCTATAAGAAAAAACTTTCTCTCTTTGTTTTTGTTTTTTTTTGGAATTGCTTAATTCCATATCAACATATTATTTTTATTGAATTAAGTAAAATGTGTCAAACAATTTATTCTTTGTAACGTGTACATTGACTTCGTTTTTAATGGGATTTTTTCAAGAAATGTGTAGCACATTGTATTACCTTTTATTAGTTGTTTTTATTTACTTCTTGATGTAAGTTTAATTTAATATTTTAGCTTTTTTTTATTATTTTCTATAATAATTATTTTTAAATAATACAAAAAGCTGTGTCGTTCGTCGTTTTGTTTCCCATTTAATAATTTTCTCTTTTTAATGAAGATGTCGTAAGAGCAGTTTGGGATTTATTTTTGAAATTCCTACACCTGACTAGAAAATCAAATTCGTATTATTGATTTATGTTACTTTAGGTCTAATAACTTTTAAAGAAAACATAAACAAGTTATTTCTACGAATGATAAATTGTAGTTTTTGAATTTATACTGTTCGTGTACTGCGGTCTGCGCTTTTGGTTGAAAAGGTTTTAGTGGTAAACCAAGAATTATAAATGAATGCATACTTACATTTTTTAATTTTTTGCATATAACATATATATATTTGCATACATTTTGTAAATGTTATTCTTTCTTAGAGCTATATAGTTTAATATAAATACACTTTTTTTCTATTTCATTTAATTTTGGTAATGCCACTAGTTGTTTCATACTTTTTCGTTAATTTATACCAATTATTATAAAACGAAAATTTGATCAATTATCGTTGATTCATACACACGCTCCAGTGTGTTTGACTTCTCTGTGGGAGACCTTAGAAAACTTTTTGGTAGCGAAATCTGAACATTGGGCATATTTATAAATATGTGACTTTTTTAAATTTCTAAAACAATCATTGAAAAACTTTTGTCGCCGGCTTACTTACAAAAGTTCAATTTTTTATGGTTTTTTCTACGTTTTTATTAATGCATTAAAAATGGCAGTTTATTTATATACTTGTTAAATATAATTTTATTAAATAAAGTTTAGTCTTTAAAGTAATATTTTATTCGAAAACGAATCATAGCGAGTTATTGGCAGCCGCTGGCAGACCATTCCAATCAGCAACTGATGAACATAATTTTTTTAATTTATAAGCAGCTGGGAAAAATATTTAATTGTTAGTTTGTTTTTATGTGTTTATATGTTTAGAATATATTTATTAATAAAAATAATGAATTCTGATGTTACCCGAGATAATCTATTAAGATTCAACGACGCTTTACCAGGAAAATTGTAAATTAAAAAAATATTCAAGTTTAAATTTGTGTGTAAAAGAAATAAATGAATAAGCAAGCACAATTTAAAGGTATTTTTGCCCGCGGTTACCTGAAGGATAAATATATTTCAAATGATCTCCCAACCATAACTTTTGGTTAAAAATTAAAAGTTTTGGTAATTTCGTTTTACTACTTAACTTAATACTTTTATTTAATAATTTGTTAAGCTTAGTCTTAGGAAAACATGCACTACAAAGATTTTAGAAAACCATTTCCGTATTACATTTTCGAACCATTTTACATGGTATTTTAAAGATTATATTTTAATAACGTACACTGGTTAAACTTAATAAATTTGATGAAGTCAAATGCGACTTCAAAAAATAATGAAGTCCACATACCAAATTTGCAATAGAAATGGACATGGCATCAATTTTTCAATTTCGATTTCTTTTAATTAAGTGAAATATTTTCTCTTGAGATATTTCTGTTTAAGTTCTTTTTGTGAAATTACGCTTATTATATAGACTATCATTTATATGGCTCAATACCTTATACGAATCAAAGAAATTTATCTTGTTAAGTGGATGGAAAAGAGGAGACTCAAATTTCTCTTATTATTTTCACAATCTGGTCAACGGGTTGCCTGTGAGTAAATAACAAAATTTAATATAATATACATATTGTATATTGCAGTTATACAGTGAGAAACTTAACTATGCGAACGGGTGAACTAAGAAATTCTTAACTTCCCTGGATTTCGCTGTAAAACATACATATGATGGAAACGGGTAAATTGGGTAAAGCAACTTGAATTTATTTCTGTAGTGTAGTATACATTATATATTTAAATTTTATATGTTCATTATTATTGCAACCCGTAATATTTTTACATTTTACTCAGTTATCTCTGCAGTTTATTCTGTGTTCTTCGGTTTTATTAATTTAATTTATGTATTTTAATGCGATTCATCCATCGGTGATCTCAAGAATAAATAAAGAGGCTTCAGTAGATATATGCCTTGATTTGCTTTCAGTTTTCCTTTATTTAATAATTCATAAAGATTTTTTCGATTTAGTTTTCTAATTCCAGTTGTGGTTTAATTCTTTTCAAGAAACTACAATTTATGTTCTCGTTGCATTGTGAACGCAGTATTAACACAAAAAAGTATTAGGCATTATGTAATTATAATTTTTCGAAGTTAACATTATATTGAATAAACCAAATGATATTTAAAAAACCTTTACATTATATTTTGCGATGATGGGATAAGGTACTGAACTTTGGTAATTGTTTAAGTACAATATAGGTTAGAATTTTAGTACTCTTGTTTGTAGTACTTGTTGTTTCTTTGCTTCTGCCTATTTGCTGTGAAAAAGAAGCTATGATTAAAAATTAAGGTTTTTGTGTGAATATGCGTGAGGCGGTGTTTATCTAGCGTTGGGTAGGGTTCTATATTCTAAGCATTTTGTTTTGCTTTATTGGGCAAGGTTTATTTTCTCTTAAAGGTTTTCATTGGTTTTTGTAGCTTTTTTTTTATTAGTTTTCTCTTTGGTTGCTGCTGTATTTCGCACGTTAATTTTTTTGTTTTGTTTTTTTTTTTTTGCAATAACCTGTCGTTTCTGCGCTACTACATTTTTCTTGTATCTATTCTGTGTGGGTTTTGTTGCCAGTTTTTTCTAGATTCCATTCATTTATTTTATTTTATTTTCTCATATATTTTTCGATGACCACTTTATAATACGGCCGGTCTCTTCTCACCAATGACATCTTCGTAACGACTCTCTTAATCAACCATCAACTCGAAGTGAACGGATCCTCTTCTGTCTGAACGGTCGTGATTAATGTTGCGGGCCCAAGCTTTACATTCAATATTGATCAAAACGCCGGCTAAAATAAAGAGTTACCATAGTAAGGGTTTACCACATTGCAAATGTATGGTTAAAAATATCACTTAAATATTATAAGTAACAACAAAGTTTGCTATAGTCTTTCCCAATGAACCCATAGAAATAAAACATGTTAATAATACAATTTAAAAGTGCAATCATTTTTTAAAAATAATTATAGACGACTTCCTAAACTGTGAGACTTCCGTTACTCAGCCAGTTGTGATAAATTGCAACATAAGCTTAAACAAATTTTCCATTTTCCATATCTATAGAAATGGGTATCAAAAGTGTGGGCGTGACTTTTTGTGTCGGTAACTATAGTAGTAAATATAGAATGTTATATTTACTGTGTTCTCTTCGTTTGTACGGACAGTTAAGTAAACGGACATGACAAGATTGACAAGAGTAGTTATTCTAATAAATATGATTTGCAAAGTTCTAGTACTATATTAACACGGTTATGAAATGGTTCTAAAACTGTTGATGGTACGGCTGATCACGGCTGAATAACTTGGTCAATGGCAGCTAAAAATATGTAAGCCCAAAAATGAAAATTACGCGATAAAAACTCCATCTGACTATAGAATACAGTTTGTTAATTAATTAAATAATTTATTTCCTACCTTTTTATACAAACATTATACATTTGTATTTGTAAAAAACTTCTACCAATAAAAACAACATTGCATCGTTTTTCTAGAATAATTATTAATTACCCATGTAATACATATACAATTTTTACTTACTTTCAACGGTAAATTGAACAGCAACAATGGGCGGTATATATCCCTGAATGTTTTTAAACGGAAAATAGTAACGAGGAAACCCCATGCGGGGATAGTAGTCACGTGCTTTTATGTTCTCGACATCAGCGGGATTTTCTCCCTCGCACGAGACCCAAACTACATTTGTCTGGAAGAAGTATATAAAAAACCATTTTTTATTTAAATTCAATTATTGTTAAAATATTGTTTCTAAGCTTACTTCATTGGGCCTAAGACTTTGCTTTTCCTTGATGTGCTGTTTTAGTTCCTCTGGCATATGATCTGGCAAGGTCTTAGAATCGTTGTAAATTTCTGGTATCCAATTGTAAATCTAGAAATCGAATGTAACTTTTATGTTCAGGAAATGATTTGATTTTGCCTAATAGATGAAGTCTTTTACCTTATTCAACTTAAGGAAAATACATGGCCGGGCAACGTGGTAGCCAAAGTTGTTGTCAGCTGTACATGGCGAGAAGCTGGAGAAGTCAATGCCGCAGACTTTGTCGTCTTGTGGTGGATGTTCAAAGCTACAGTTCACTTGATTCTGCTTCTCAAGATCTTGGTACGCTGCGAACAGAGTTTAAGAAGGGTAAAGCCTTAAGATCGTATTACTTTATATTGTTTTGTCCACAGGTTAATATTTTTTATTAACTTTACATAAGTAAACATTATTTATTTACTTTACGCCTTTTGTTTATTCACTAATAAGCTTTGCAAGACTATAAAATAGCGATAAAGATTTCTTTTTGCTATTTGTTCGAGCTGTGTATAACTTACTGTGATCTTATTATTGTCGGTTATCACAGATAAAAATGACAAAAAAAAATATATCATTAAAATTAATATGCAATATGAGAAGCCCACGCCTGAGAAAGCATGCCATAATTTTATAATATACGAAGTGTATGTCAATTATAATTAATTTATATGACAAGGAAATGATTGATTCATTTCTGACCCTGAAGACAATTCGTTCAAAAATATTTAGTACAAAGGTCCTATACGAGATTGAGCAATGTTGAGAATATAAAAACATATACAATTTGTAGCCATAACAGAATAATTTTCCCAAAAAATATTATTTTATATGTAAGAATTAATCGTATTTGCGAATGTTATTCGAATCACCTTTAAATATTATGTTTTTAGCTTTGTAGCTTTAGCTTTTGAGACAATGGAAGTGACAAAAATATTTATTTGATGGTGCTTTTTATTATTTTTAATAGTTCTAAAAATGTCTTGGCTTATTTAAGACACTGTTTTAGTTTTAAAGTACTCGAATCGCACCCCAATTTACAAAATGTCGTACAACTGCCCAGATTTGTCGTTTGTCGTTTGACTTTAAAGTACCTGAACAGCTATTCTCAGTTTTGCTGCTGTTTAGTTTTCTTAATGTCAACTTCCATCTACCTGTTCTGTTACATACTATTTAAGTAATCTAGTATACCATGTAACTTCACGAATACTAGGTATAAATCCTAGTGTGTGTATCTGTCCTTTATTAAATTTATATTCCGGAGGTTCTCATGGGATCTATTTATATATATTCTATAGTCGACCGCTTTAGTTTAAATTAAAAAATGAATTGTATATTGTTCAAAAACTAGTGTTTATCAAACGACTAAAAACAACGAAGGTACATTTTTTGCCACTTTTATATTTTGAATTTGTTTTGTGGTATTTAGTAATACCTGATATAAGCAAGACTTTTGGGGAAGTTTCACGCAGATAGGTTTAAAATTGACTAAACTGGACGGAACGAAAAGACGGACGTGGCGGTGCACTATAGGGAAGTTGATCCGTTGTTTTGGCATAAATGTGTTTTTAAAAATCTTGCAAACTTTAAAAATTAGTTTCTTAACTAATTAAGAATTGACCAAAGGTTTATGTTATGTACCGCAAATGTAGGTTACCAGTCCAATGTTAAATATTAACAGCTTTAAAGTCAGTTGTTGCAAACATAAAGCACGTTCCGTTTTTTAGTGCTTACGAAAATAGTTATCTTTTCAACCACAAGGCCCTTAAAATTCAGGTGTGTACAATGTGTTTTTACTAATAAGTTGCTTAACTTGTGCGTTTAAACTTAACAATTTGTTTATTTAGCAACTTTCAAAACAAAATTTCAACCTTAAAGTTTCAAAAAATTGTTGAAATTTGTTAAGTAAGTGTGTTAGTCCAACCTGAAGAGTGATGAATTCCCTATTTAGAACATATGGGGTAATAATATGGAAATTCAAATATTTGTGGAAATATCGACGACAGCATTTTTATACAAGTTACTCGTAGAGTAACAGGGTATACTAGATTCGATGAAAAATATGTAACAGGTAGCAGAAAGCGTTTCTGACCATACGAAGTATATATATTCTTGATCAGGATCAATAGACGAGTCGATCTGTCCATGTCCGTCTGTCCGTATGAACGCGAGATTCCAGGAACTATAAAAGCTATAAGGTTTAGATTCAGCATACAAATTTTAGAAACATAGCAGCGCAAGTTTGTTCACCCAAACAGCCAAAACTGCCACGCCCACATTTTTGAAAAAATATTGGATATATTTTCATAATTTTATTAGTCTTGTAAATTTCTATCGATTTGCCAAAAACATTTTGCCACGCCCACTCTAACGCCCTAAAGCCGCCAAGCAGGTCACGCCCACACTTTTGAACAATTTTTAAATTTGTTCTCATTGAGAAAAATTATGAAATTTCGGCACAGAAAGCAAGCAAACGACTTCTTAAGACTCCAGAAACGTAACCCTGGATTATTGTTTCAAGCGTTGAGTATGGCTCGCACGTAAGAATGAGCTCAACGATCTGGTTGCAGAAGCTGAAGCGAAGATTATTAGGAAGTGTATAATCAAACCCGTATAACATAAAGAGGCTCTGGCCTTAATTTTGGATCAAGGACCTACAAAGTACCAGTTCTGTGCGATTCATGAGGACGCAAAGAACAGAAAGGCTGCAATTTATCCCAACTATAAGGCAGTGGCCGAAAAAAAAATGTTGCCGTAGCGATAGTAAGCCTACAATATCTCATAAATCATACAGTAGCACGAATAGCAAGAGGAGGCAATGGCAATGAAAAATCAGCAATCAAACTTTTTCAAAAATTTAATATAATGCATAGCAATCCTCAATAATAATAAAACCCTTTACGTTATGTTTAATTTGTACTTGACTGTTATTGACGGAAAAGTGCTTAACGCCCTTACAAATACGAACTCATTCCAGGCTTGCGCCATTTGCAATGCGACTCCGAAAGATTTTTTGCGCCACAAAAATTTTAAGAACCTTAAGTTAGTACCGATTGTGGACAATCTAATACATGGTGTAGGTCGACTACATTTCTGGTCCCGTCGACAAAAGCATGGGCTCATAAAGGAAAAAGAACATTCAGCAATTACCACCATTCACCTTGCCAAAATAATTCTAAATGTATGTATAAGACTAAGAAATAATAAAAAAAAATGTAAAATTCCCCATAGTGCGGTGGCTTCTGCTCAGAAAATTACATAGTGTATATAGTTAAGTAGAATGTAATTGTCTGATTTATTGTCTGATAGGGTATTATAAGTGAAAGATGTTGCCGATCATACGTATAGATAGATCGACAGACAGACGGTGTTCCTTACCAAGAATACACATATATATTTAATTTATCCGAAAACGGATAGAAGCACAAAAAAAGTTGTAGAAAAACAATTAGGAACGCAACTTATTAAAGACCAAACGCCAATATAAAGTAAATTGATATAACTTTTCCATTATAAGTATGTTTGAGACTGCTGTATTCATTGTACTACTTACATTTCAGAAAACGTGAAGTCTCGTCCACCCAGTACTTATAGTTATCCTTCTTTGATGACTCGTACCAAACTAATGTGCTCTCAACATTCGCTTCCGGTGGCATTGGTCGAAAGCCTAGACCTGATGTAAACGAAACAAATTTTAGCTTTGGAGTTAAAATAAAATGGAGATAAAAATTAATTATTATAACTATTTTCTCTTTAAAGCACGATACTTGTATATTCATTTTTGAAACAGTCATCTTTCTGGTTACGTTCGTAGTTGTCTTTGTTAGAGTTCCGGCCAAAGAGACTTGTGTTTCATTCCCGAAAATACGCATAAATAATCAGTAAATTTGCTTTTGCTATTTAAATAAAAAGGATGTGGTCGACATCCTGAAATTTCAAAGCATATAAACTGCGCTTAGTTTTTCTTTTCATAATGTTAATGAAATGTAAAGTAATGAATTTTATTGATTCATCTGATTTCTTACTCTTTGACTCAGAACTTTGGTGTACTGTCTGATAAGAAATATTCTTTTATATAGACAATTATAATATATATTTCTGTCTGGAGTATTGTTCCAATGTGCGGAACACTTAGTACAGAGAACATTACAATGAAAAAGAATCTAGAATCCAGAACTCTTCTTCTAAATAACATGTAAAAATTGAGTAAGTATTAAATTTGTGTGTTCAATTTACGTAATTTTTTCTTAACTGTATTCCCAAACACAGTCTAATATTTTTAATAAGATTGTGGACATTTAAAGGTAGTATGATATTTCGTTACTTACCTGGGTTAGACCCTATCAAGCCATTGTCAAGCATCCATTTTGGCTTTTCATTGTCCAATGTTTGATAAAATACAGTGAAAATTGCAGCAAAAAAACCAGTTAACGCCGCATAAAATATTATGTAAAATAGAAGAATTTTCGCTGGAAAAATGTGAAACACGAAAAGAGTCAACGGTTATTAATTACTCATAGGTATAATTCTTAGCTTCATTAATAACAAGAGAGTTCGCTATAGCAGAGTTTCACGACTATCAGATACCCGTTAAATAGTCAGTGAACATTAGAGAGGGCGAACGAGATACCAACAAGTGAGACCAATTTTCTATCAATGAAAATGGAAAGGAAATATGCATGTAAGAATCTGCTTATAAATAAAATATTGCCAGTATTAGAAAATCCTAAATAAAATGATTAAAGGTGTGTAACACACAGTGGTGGTCCCTAGTATGTAATTATCAACATTTAGCAGGCTTATTCCAGGAATTCCCATGGTTTCAATGTTATTTCCTTTATGTTTTCTAATATAAATATGTTAATGATTTGCCTAGTAAAGTTCATTTAGACGCTGATGAAGTCCAAATATATGTTACGATCCCAGTAGGCGAAATAAAAAGGAGGTATTTATAATCTTGATTATTATCCCCGACAATCAGATACCCGTTACTCAGCTAGTGTGAAATAGGGTTGCTGAATCACGATATAAATATATCATAAACATATCATATATCAACTCGGCTATTGATCAGGATCAAGAGTATATATTCTTTATATAGTCGGAAACGCTTCCTTCTGCCTGTTCATTCCTTTTAACGAATCCTGGGTATTAATTTACGAGTATCGGTTATAAAAAATGTACAAGACTACTAAAATACAAGAGAGAATGCAATCCAGCGTTCCAATCGAGCTTCCAATATCTATCGATATCCCAGAAAAATTATGAAATTTTGCGCTGGCACTTCCACTAGCTGAGTAACGGGTATTTGATAGTCGGGGGACTCGACTCTTTCGGACTGGAAATTCATGCAAATCTTTTATGATTCGCAAGCTAATTGCGGTGTCACTGGTGTAAAGGTTATAGTTTTTAGTTGAATTATTAAGTTTTCGTTAAAAATCGCATCGTTTTATTTAGCATGTTGTTAGCTAACTTTCGAGTATCACTGTAAATTGAAACGATATTCATTTAATTGCTTTACTTGTAGCCCGGTTTGCTGCGCCGCAAGTTGATTTCAATAATTGAGTCCCTGATGAATCTATTTTTTAAATTGCCTTTATGATAATTGTGGCAATTGATAAATGGACCGAGATTTAGATACCTTGTTAAAAAATTTGTTTTCATTTAAAAATGTATACGTACTTCGTTTGACTGCAAAATTTAAATTATTTAATCTTAAATTATTTAATGAGTTAATATCATAATATATATACGTACATATGTACGTATATCTTAATATAAATGAATACAACCGTAATAAATAAAACAATTAGCCATGCCCACAATCTAACTTACCCTTGTAAGAATTAGGACAACACAGCCATTGTTTGCATTACAAATAGAGAATAGGGGTTTACCTTAAATTTAACTGTAGTGACATACTCCCGTTTGCCAGTAAGCAGGTTACCCCCAGTCGCAACGCATTCAGACGTTTCTTACATGTCCTATTATAAAGCTAGTACAGTTATAGAAATTGATTCAATGGGTCTAGAATTTGTTTTATTAGCTACTTCAATTTCCGAAACTCAATAGCTTGAACCATTTGATTAATAATTGATTTTTGCTAGTAATATAATTTGGTAAAATATCTGTATTTATATGCCCGATACCCATACATCTATGCTAAATCGATAAAAAGTAGAAAAACAATATACATCCTACAAAATATACACATTCTCAATCCGAGTGTACGGTGACATAGACCACAAATCGATTTTATTGATAAATTGTTTTAATAGTTTTTAATATATGTATGTATAATATTAATTTAAATGTACGCGATTTAATAATATACCTACCCCAACTGGATCCGGTGCGTCCAAGGCATTGGCTAGTTTCACTGTTCCATAGGAATTTTTTGAAACCCTCCCATTTGCCCATTTTCACAGGTGGTGCATAGTATTCACCAATTTTTTTATCTGCCATTGTAATTTTTTTGGTGTGTTGATGGGCGTATTGTCTTTCAAACGATTTCCTTTTAAACTATTGGTTTAGTGTTCTACCTTGCGTCTGAAGGTTTACTTTTAAGTTTATAGCGCTTATTGAATATATATATATTTTAATATAATTTATTTAATTATTTTAAGTTTATTTTTGTTTTAAGTTGTTATTTTAAGTTTCCTTTATCAACTGTTCTTGTGCAGATTTTTTCTATATACTTTTAAACGTCTGTAACAATAATTTTGTGGGGATTTGCATTTAATGTGAATCGTTACTGAAAAATATTATTTAAATAAAAAAATTTATAATATTTAGATTGTTAATGGCGCTATGATTATTAACGACGCGATTTTGGAACAAGGATACCTGATATAAATGTATTTCCTATATTCTGTGTTTTAGAGAGAACTTTCTGTATATCGAATACTTTGTGGTACTTTGTAAATTTTTAGAAAATTATTTGTTGAAAGAATAAAGGCCAACTAGCATTAAATAAATTTAAGTTACCTGTGCTGATTTTAACCACACTATCTGACAACTGTTATGTAATCTTAAGTGTGGAAAAAAGCATTGGGAAGTCAATCTAAGCATCCATAAGCATGCGCAGAGAATTTAAGGGAGCCGAAAAGCACTAAAGAGAACGCAACTGGAATCTAAGCTCGCAAATTTATGTGTTCCCTGTTTGAGTAGAGGCTGTGGAAGAAATCCATTCCACGACAGCTGGGCGCCAGCTTAATAGCATATTCGGTGCGTTTTGCTATGGCCGGGTGTGTGTTTCCATTAGCATTGGCCCCTGCGCAAATCCGATCCAGAAACCGCAGCTAATTCGCTTCCTGTTCAAGTAACGCCCGGAGGCAGCAACACCGTTTTAGCAAACAGCAGCGGACAATGGGATGTGGCTGGGACAGCTGGTGGAACGCGACAGGCATAATCATCTTAATTATGTTGAAATGTCGCCCTGCTTCTGCTCTCTCTTTTTATCATTGGAAGTCCCGACACTCAAGCTCGCATGGCTTGACTTACTCTTTTTCTGCAGGCAGTGACGCCGCTGCCGTTGCTGCCTTTCTGTGGTGCTTATTGCGCAACGCGCCCCACTGGACTCGGCCCTGCGTTAGCCAGCTTTTGCTCCTATTTCTGATTCTACAATTTGGCTGCTATTGGCTTTGAATGAAAAAGGGCAAAGCGCAGAAATGTAGGCAACATCAGCTTCCTTCCTCCGAATCACAAAGGGTGTGTTGGAAATACACACATCTATTTCGTTCGGCACTCGGATCTCCATTCCAAATAAAAAAAATCAATAGAAACTCCATTCTGTTTAAGAAATACTTCCCTAATTAAATGTCAATCGGCATAAGCTATACCACATTCAATCGCTCTATTACACATTCTATTCATTTCCACTGCAAATGCTTATGAAATATAAGTTTCCTTATACTTCACACTAGCACACGCACACTTCCTACTTCATGTTACTTATTTGTATTCTCTTTTGTCGGTACAGCCAGATAAGGAAAAATCGAATTTCAGTATGTATATAACTTTTACAAGGATATTTTAGCTGATATATGTCCTCATTGCCGACGTCGACGTAATCAGTGAAAATTTGGTTTCGCAACAACGAGGTATATATTAATTTAAAGCAATATTTTAATTCTTAATTCGTTTCGGATTTGATGCTTAGTTTACTTTAAACACTGCCGAACACATCGATGATTGAATTTGTTAATTGTTTGTTTGTGGTCTTTTATGTAACCAGCACTTTGTAGGAATATGTAAGACTTATGTTTAAATGACACACATACAGAATGAAAGTTTTTTCGTCTTCAAACGCTTCCCCTCTACTAGTACATAGTAGCTCCAGATATAACTGTTTATATGTATGTGAAATAGATATATCTATGTAAATATTTATGCCGTTAATCCGCCAGCGAGTGCGAGTAGCAACCGTCCACAGTTAAAACGCCAATGATAGTGCCATCGTCGCCGCAGCTTGCACCAGGCCTATCGCCAATGGTTCGGCTCGCACTCGTATTCGACTCCGGGCAGCTTCGTCGTTCTAAGGGGGTTTGTGGCGCCAGCTGCGTGTGGGGGCGGGGAGCCTAAGCTCTCCTCGCGCACATAGCTTTCCGCTCAGCTGAGGGCTATGCGACTTGCCGCTGGAACAGATACATATGTATCTTTGTTTGCGACCTCTATATGTCAGCCGACCAGCTTCGAGTTAGTCCCATAGCTGCAAAACCTTGCCTACGTAAAGGCTATAAATCTGCTTAATCCACATCTGAATTAATATGTAATGCGTTGCTAAAGACAGAAAATGGCTGCATTAGCAACTTTGTCGCTAATGTTCTGGGTACGTTCACCTCTAAGGGACATACATAAGCCGCTAAGAGAGAAAGGTGTCGGTTCTGAAGTCGGTGGCCAATTCCAGGCGAATGTCTGATGTTACAAGGCAACACAAATAAACATATATATATCCTTTAGTTTTTCGCAGATTGCGTACTTTCTTTTCATTGAATATCGAAGGTCCAATGTAGTCACAGCCTGAGTGTGGAAAGGGAAAAGATGCAAATTGAAAATTGCATCTCACTCGTAGGGGGCCATCCTGGCATTCAAGCAAATAGAGTTCTTGTCACCCAGAGCTCCTCCGAAGTGGCTTATTTTCCAGTAAAAGATTGCGAGCAGTCTGCCTGCATCTCATTAAAAGTCGACAACTTTCTCTTTGCCCACTTTCATAATCCATTGAATAAAGCGTAAGAATTAAATCACAATGCGAACCAGAACGCTAGTGTTTCAATCGGTTAATCTGAGTTGTCTGAATTGTTGAGGCTGTCTGCACTTCGTTGCCATGGCTTTCCGAAAGGGATAAACAGATGATTTTGCAAGTCAACCTCATAATTGTTTTGGATTTGGTCCCATTCACCACATTCTAGCAATTCTACAGCCAGAACGCTTCGCGTGGCTTAAAACGCATGGTTATCCTTGATATTTACATGATGCCATGTATTTGTGGTATTTATGATGGTCTGTTTGCTACAAATGTTAATACCCGTTACTCGTAGAGTTAAAGGGTATAAAAGATTCGTTGAAAAGTATGTATGAAGCGTTTCCGATTATATAAAGTATATATGGTACATTCTTGATCAGGATTAATAGGCGAATCGATCAGGCCCTTTCCGTCTGTCTGTCCGTCCGTATGAACGTCGAGATCTTAGAAACTATAAAAGCTAGAAGTTTGAGAATAAGCATGCTGCCACGCCCACCCTTTACTCAGCTAGTGTGAAGGCTGCCGCGACATTTCATAATTTTTCTGGGGTATCAATAGGTATTGGGGAATTAAATGAGGAAAAATTTAAGAATTGTTCAAAAGTGTGGGCGTGACCGGCTAGGCGGCTTTAGGACGTTAGAGTGGGCGTGGCAGAAATATGAAAACATTTTTTAAAAGTGTGGGCGTGGCCGTTTTGGGCGGTTTTGGCAAATCGATAGAAATATTGTTGATCCCAATATGTGAAGGTCTTAACACTGCGTACGGAAAAATCGTAATGTTATCGTTAATCTGCATAAATACGTTGAAAATTGTGGCAGATAATATTAGGACGCACATAACAGGTGAACTTTTATAAGAACACATTGTTATCTTTAAATATAAACAGTAAAACCCAGTAAAAAATTTATATTTTTGTTTTAATCATTTGAAAAATAATGTTGATGACGATAAGTGCTCCAACGATGATTTTTTGAATAAAATTATTATCTTTTAATAGGCAATATTTAAATTTGTCGTTGTATAAATAAAAGACAAATACTTTAAATATAGATCACCACTAATCGTAAAATGGTTTTCTAATTGTCATTTTAATACAAAATATAAACATATTCTTGCTTAGGATCACTAGTAGATCCACGGATAGATCAAGAATATACCTGTAAGGGTCGGAAACGTTTCTTTCTACCAGTTACATTCTTCTTTACGAAAGGCATACCATACTACTCTACGAGTAGCGGGTATAATTAAATAGTTACATCGCCGCACTGTAACTCTAAAGGCAGAACTAAGTTTATTCGGTCAGGAAGATCTCAGAGGCGTACGCCGTAGTCGAAGGCGACAAGCTTTTAATTCCAGCGAGGAATTTCAAAGCACTTCGAATCCGGGGTGGTCTTGCGCAGTAAACGAAAGAGAACGGATTGAAGAAGAAGCTCTCGATTTTTTCGGTAATATGCGAGGTATTGATTTTTCTGTTTTCTGCTTGACATGGAGAAAACTTAAAGTTCGTTTGAAATCTATGTCTGGTATTTTTAAATTTTATGCAATTAACTTAACCCACCATCTTAATAAGGGTTAAACCAAAGACACTACAATAACAAGATGCGTAACGGCCATACATTAGTTTTGCACTATGTCTGCATTTTTTTGGTGACGCCCAAAATTGACCCGTTACTCAGCTAGTCCAAGTGGGACCGAGAATAACAGGAATATCGGCAGAAATTGGCGAAAAAATTGATTTTAATGTTCTAAGGTGAGGGCGGTAAAGGATTGGCTGTTTTTATGGGTCAGAGTGGAACAATATGATATGATTTCGGCATATCGACAGAAATTGGCAAAACAACTGATTTACCCCAAAACAAGAGAGAATGCTATTTTCGAGTTACCCGACTATCAGATACCCGTTTCTCAGCTGGTGTGAATGCGAACGCGAAATTTCATAATTTTTCTGGGATATCGATAGATATAGGAAACTCGACTATAGCGTTCTCTCTTGTATTTTAGTAGTCTTATAAATTTCTATCGATATTTACATTTTTTATACCCGGTACTCGTAAAGTAATACCCTAGATTCGATGAAAAGCATGAACAGGCAGAAGGAAGCGTTTCCGACTATACAATGTAATACATATATTCTTGATCCTGATCAATAGCCGAGTCGATCTGGACATGTCCGACTGTCCCGTCTGTCCGCCCCCTGGTGGGAGTATCGTGGTGGCTGTGGTTGGTACCCATATCGCGGGTAGAGCCTTCGTGTTCGACGTTTGAGTTACGGTGCTGGTTGCGCAAAACTCGGGTGCTGTGACCCAGAGATCAGTAGAGATTTTAGGTAGATCTCGCTCCTCAGCAAGGGGGAGTACTTGCCTGGCAAACAAGTACTCGAATTGCTACCGGGGTGGTCGCTATAGCTTCCAGTCCGGGACGCTTGTCTGGCGTATCCAGACTCATGCACCATGTTGATACATGCACCACTTGTGGGTGTTCAGGGTGTCGTGGTTGTAATCCCTTCAATGTGGAACACGCCACGTAAAACAAGTTCGGAGAGGTCCGAAAAGTCATTGTCATTGTCCCGTCTGTCCGTATGAACGTGGAGATCTCAGGAACCATAAAAGCTAGAAGATAAAATTTAGCATACAGATTCTACAGACAAAGACGCAGCGCAAATTTGTTGGCCCATGTTGTCACTCCCACAATCCGCCCAAAACTGTCACGCCCGCACTTTTGATAAATGTTATTTCTTCACATTTTTATTAGTCTTGTAAAATAATTTCCACGCCCACTTTAACCCCCTAACACCGCCCACATTTTTTAACCCTTTCTCTATATTTTTTCATGATTTTATTAGTCTTGTAAATTTTTATGGATTTGCCTAAAAACATTTTGCCATGCCCATTCTAGCATCCTAAGGCCGCCGAAACTGATAAAATTTTTTATCTCATTAAGCATAAAAAAAAAACGCTATAGTCAAATGCTGCTACTATAACATACGCGATACTGAGCTAATGGAAGTACCATTAAATAGTAAATCCAAAGTGTCTTTGGTAAATCATAATTTGACTGTAAACTACAATCATTGAAATACATTTTTAAAAAGAAGACGCCACCCATATCTCCACTTTAAAAATTAAGATGTTGAAGAAAAATGAACCAACTGCCTAACGCTCAAATACGTTTAGGATTCATTTGTATAAGTACTCCGCTAAAGTGATATTGATAGAACAAGGTTCGAACACACCGGTCTTTTGATGGTTCCTCTGTGTGTTACTCTGTATGTAGTTCAGAGGGGAAATGGATAAAGGTAATTTAAAAAGCTATTCACGGTTAACGGTATGGATTTCCTGTATTGAGTTCCGGAGGTGTTTCCAATCGAAAATGCACAACTTTACCGAATCTTCACAATGACAACTATTTCGTACATACCCCTTAAAAAATACATTAAATTAAACTAAATTTGTATTAAAATCTGTTAAATGAATTAAAAAAAATGAATTAACAAGTTCCTCGAATATCAGATACCCGTTACTCAGCTTAAGCATTCAACATTCTTGTTGAAAATTAACAAAATTAAATTAAAAATTAAATTTCCAAAGTGTAGACGTTGCGATTATTGGAGGTTTTTAGAAGAAATTTGTTATAACTGTAGGCGTACCAGAACTTTTTTTGGTAAACCGATAGAAATTTAAAAGACAAATACAAGAATGAAATAAGATGGAATAATAATAATTTTTAATATTTTTTTTATTTTAAAATATCGTTAGATATCGGGGAAAGTAATGAGAAGAAATGGACAATTTGTGGGCATGGCAAAAGGTTTTTTTCCAAATCTATAGGAATTTACAAAACTAACAAGAGAGAATGCTATAGTCGACTATCAGATACACCTTAATTAGCTAGTGGGAATGAACGCGAAATTTCACAATTTTCTTGGGATATCGATAGATATTGGGGAATAAATGAAAAAATTAAACAAATTAAAAATGGTTCCAAAGTGTGGGCGTGACCGGTTCGGCGGCTTAAGGCGTTAAAATGGACGTGACAAAAAGTTTTTTGTCAAATCGATAGAGGTGATGATGAATGATGAAAAAATATCAAACAATGTGGGCATAGTTTTTTGTCAAATTGATAAAAAAAAATTCAAGGCTAATAAAAATGTAAAAAAAATGTACAAACATTTTTTTTAAATGTGGGCGTGGCAGTTTTGAGCGGTTTTAGGCCGTTAGACTTAGCGTGGGAATTTTTTTTTTTGCAAATCGAAAAAATATCAAAAAATGTTTTAGAAGTATAGGCGTGGGAGCTATGGGCGATTGTGGACTATATAGTTTTCTTGTAAAATCTATAAAAATGAACAAGGCTAATATAAAAAAATATCAAAACAAATTTCAAAAGTGTGAGCATGGCAGTTCTGGGCTTTCCTGAGATCTCGACGTTCATACGGACAGACATGTAGACGGACAGGCTCAGATCGACTCGGCTATTGATCCTGATCAAGAATACATATACTTTATATTGTCGAGAACGCTTCCTTTCTAATTTTTATCGAATTTAGAATAACATTTTATTTTAAGAGTAACGGATTTAAAACACAAAACATATTCGTGGGCGTGGCAGGGTTGGGCGGTTTATGGCGGTTTGTCAACGTGACCAAACCTTTTTTGGCATATTTTATAAGATAAACCTTTCCCATTTCTAAAGATTTCCTGCAAGAATTTGTAATTTGCTTCTCACTATCTAAGTTTGTAACTTTCCCGCTAAACTAGCTTTATTTAAAAAACCGTCGATCAAGTTTTAGAATTTTTTCAGCTGTTTAAAAACATATGTTGTTCCAGGTGGTGAAACAAAGATTTAATACAGTACGACAAACTTAAAACGATTTCATTTTGAAAAGGTCGGTCTTTTAACGGTGATCCACTCATTTTGGACTTACAATAGCAGTTGGAGCTTCAACCATTACACTCATAGTGCTCCCGTGACTGCCGCCTTCTAATATTCAACTGTGACACACTTGGTCTTAAGGTACTCGTTGAGCGCCTCCTGCCCCAAGTCCTTGCCATAACCGCTCTGCTTAAAGCCACCAAATGGAGCTGCCACATCAGTCTTATTGTATAAATTGACGAACACAGTGCCGGCCTCAATGCGATCAGCAAAGTTAAGCGCTTTGCCAATATCCTTTGTGAAAACGCCACTGGCCAAGCCATACTCCGTGCGATTAGCCCGCTGCATCAAGGAATCTACATCGCTGCCGTTGAACTTGGATATTATCATAATCGGTCCAAAGGACTCCTCTTGGGCAATGAACATATCGTCCGTAACGTTCGTGAACACTGTGGGAGTAAAGAAATATCCCTTAAGGTGTGGGACTCGACATCCCCCGTACACCAGCTTCGCGCCCTCGTCTACCCCACGTCTACAAAACTCCAGAAGTTTGTCAAAGTGCGCCTTGTGGTTCTGAGGCCCGTGGGCCGTCGAGCGGTCAAGCGGGTCCCCGATGGTCATGGTGCGCAGATCCTTAAGAACGCGTCGGATAAATTCATCGTGTATCCGATCCTCCACGAAAAGCCGTCCCGCGGCGATGCAGTTTTCTCCTTTATTAAAAAATACCGAGGACATGCCCTAAATGAAAAAGAGGAAGTTACTGTTACTGTTACGTATGCATTGTATTGTTAGACTGTTTGGTACATCAATTTGTACTGGTAAGCAAAGTAAGATACTGTTAACCCATTTATAAATAAGGGAATGCCCCGTATACGGACGGAAACGTCTGTTTTCAATGAAAATATTATACCTATTTAACTAACTCGTAACAGGTATAAGTATTTAACTTAAAAAATAACATTTTTGATTTTAATTTGTTGTTTTTAACAGTACTTTCATTAATAAAGATGCAGAAACAAAAGATAAATTTTATAGAATTATCTTTATGATATCGTACTAATACATTATATATTTTTAGGCAACGGAATTGACCGCATCAACAACATTGTTCCCAATCTTATTTAAATCTAAAGCATAAATGCAAAGATTATTTATATATCTTCCACCTTTGGTATTTTTGTTTTATCACTACAACATATTCTCACTTACGTGTCTGACGGCTTTGTCCATATCACAATCTGCAAAGATAATAAGCGGGCTCTTACCGCCCAGCTCCAGGGAGCACTTTTTAAGGTTGGAGTCTGCGCATGACTTCATAATGTGCTTGCCAATGGGTGTGGACCCGGTAAACCCCAGTTTGCGGACCAGCTCATGATCTGCAACTGCCTGGCCCGCATCTGAACCTTTTCCAGGCAGGACATTGATCACGCCGGGGGGGAATCCGGCTCGGACAGTTAGCTCTGCAAACTTTAGAGCGGTCAGGGGGCAGGTCTGAGCAGGCTTAATGAGACAGGTATTCCCGGCGGCAATGCAGGCGGCCATTTTCCATGAAAGCATCATCAGAGGGTAGTTCCAAGGCGTTATTAAACCGCACACACCAATTGGCTCCTTACGGGTGAAGGTCAGTACGTTGTTGGGTCTCGCAGGGTTAACAGGGATTGTGTTGCCCTGGATCTTGTCGCACCATCCGGCAAAGTAGCGCCACGCTTCGATGGACATTCCAACGTGGGTTTTAAGGGCTAGAGTGTAAACCGCTCCCGAATCAACTGACTCAATTGTGGCCAGCTCCTCCTTATTGCGTTCCATCAGATCAGCCAAATTGAGCATCAACTGGCCTCGTTGTCTGGGTGTTATCTGCCTCCAAGATCCATAAAAGGCAGAATGGGCTGCTTGCACTGCCTTGTCCACGTCGGTGGCCGAGGCGCATGCCACTCTACAAAGCACTTCCTCATTAGTGGGGTTAACAATTTCCAAAGTGCGTTGAGAATCGGCGTCAACAAACTCTCCGTTTATAAAAAGTTGTGTGGGCACTCGAATCTCTCTTTTGTTGGCTTTCAGCGTGAATGCCTGAAAGTTGAGCTGCTGGTCATCGGAATAGGCACTTCCCTGTCGAAGGAACCTAACCAGCAGGCTAAAAAATTCCTCAAACACAGGCGCCATGAAAACTTGCTCGTTCTGCAGCGGCACGTCAAAGGTTTCTTTAACTTCCTCGACTAAGCGTACCACGTCCATTGAACCAGCTCCGGATGCAAAGAAATCAGTCGATGAGTCGACATCTTCCTTAAGTATTGCCTTCCAAATTCCGGCCACCAACGATCGCTTCACCAATTCGTCCTCGCTGAAGTCAGTAATAGACTGGTCCTCAGCTTGCTTAAACCACTCGCTGGCATTTATTACCTTTGTGCCACGCTTAATGCGGCGAATGTTGACAAAGGCACCGTCGGTTCCCTCTATAAGAAGACCACCGCTGTGTATCCAGGCGGTCTTTGTTAGGCCCCTTAGACGTAGAAATTTTCCTTTTGACACGGGGCCAGCAGAGTACAAATGAGCACCAAATAGTCGAATTTGCTCCTCTGTGCCATTCTCATGTAGAACCGTTGCTATGGCTCCAGGAACTGAGTCCAGACCACGAACAAAGTTCCAAATTTTTTCTGCTGTAGCCTGAAGATTGATAACCTGATTTTCTGTTTTAAACATAGCCGGGTCGTAGGTTGCCCCCACTTCCGTCTGGATTATCTTGGGTGCCACACCACTAGCGACCATGTCCACGGCGACACCCATCGCCTTTACACCTTCGGGGTACAAAAAGCGCTTGTATATAGTGTCCAGCGTGTCCGTGGGTTCCAGGTTTGTTTGTCGGGTTAGCAGCAGGGGTCCTGTGTCAAGACCGTCATCTGCCCAAAAGATGCTGAAGCCGGCCACCTCGTCCCCTTCGATCAGTGTCCACGATATAGCACTAGCTCCGCGGTGACGTGGGAGAATAGACGGGTGGTAACAAATGCTGCCCAATAGCGCCCCGTCAATCACCTCCATGGGAATGAATTGAGAACAGAAGGGCAACACATTCAGGGTAGCCCCCACGGACTTGTATTGTTCCAAGACCTCAGGTAGTGCCACGCCCTTGCGACGCCAGCATGCGAACTTGAAAACAGGTATATTGTGGATGATAGCAGTAGTGGCCAAAATGTCCTCTCGACTGCCTCTATCTGGAATAGTGAAGACTCCTACAATTTGGATATTTGGGCGATCCAACAGAAGCTCCAGAACATCAGCAGCAAAATTGCTCTGTCCTATAATTGCGATTCTCATTTTTAGCTGAAAAGCGCATTGAAATAAAAAGAAACAAATAATATGAAAGGGATTTTTAATTTGTTTGGATTGGCTACATAAAATGTTAGTTTCCCCTTAATATTAAAGTTAATAAAACAGTTAAAGATTATTAATTTGTTTTTCTTTTATCTCATTAAAACAATGTGTTTAATAATCATTTTCCACAGTTATGTGCATACTCATTCTCGTTGATTAATAGGGTACAATGGATTGATTCATTATAAAGTATGCAATAGGTAGAAATATGCTATTACGAAGAAAAAAATAAATTTTTTTTTGATTATTTTATGAACTATTGATTATTTATGAATATTTCGATAAACTTTAAGAAACGCACTCTCGTTATTGAGACAACAATAAAGAAGGGAAAGTAATGAAAAGGGCAAATCCTAATCCCGCGAATACCGATGATTCCAACTGATTTAGCATTCGATTGGACAATTGAGCTTTTGAGCAATTGAGCTTTGCGATATCGGATTGTTTACAGTAATAATAAATCTATAATTTCTTTTATGTTGGGGATGTCTCGTTTTTTTTCCATTTATGCCAAATGGCCAAAATATTTTTCGGTAGATGACGCGTCTTTAGCCAAGTCAAGTTCACACAGTGTCCGTCTGTATGGACGCTGATCTCCGAAACTATATATCAGCGGACGGCAGTCCAAGAAGGAAGAAATGCACCTAAAAATTTGCGATGCGGCTACTACACGTATACACTGCGCATCATCAGGTTAGGGGCGCTAAACCAAAAACCCTTGATGTGAGATATTTACAAAACTGTTTATGCGAGAGCTTAATTCTATAAATGAAATGTGTATATGGGATGCAGTTTGTTGTTTATAGATTTTTATTTAAATAAAAAACATCCATAAATGGGTAAATCAAAATTTAGTCATCAGGACGGCGCCCCTTCGAAAATTTAAGTTTTTTCGATTCATTTCGAAAAATATTTAAAGAGGAATATTTTTAAAGGAAATTAATAATGAGTTGATCCTCCTTTGTTTTCAAGGACTTCACACATTTGTTGGTGAAGTGAATCATATATTTTTTTTAGGTAATCCAACGTAATCGTAGACCAAGCGAGTTTTATTTCGGTGATCAATTCCTCTTTAGTGGCATATTGTTAACCACCCTCATATTCCTTCCTAGGTATATCCAAAACCATATATTATATTAAGTTCTGGGGAGTATGGTGATCATTCCAGAACATTTACACGAAGTGTTTTTTTTTTCAGTTTTGAATGTTTAGCTTTCTAAATCAACGATTTTATCGGGTTTTCACCACTTTTTTCACGAATTTTGGCGGAGGAAGGGTATTCGACGTATGGACTTTCGATCTGCCGCGTTAAAGACAAGGTTATTGCCACCTTTATAGTTTTTTCCATAAGTTTCCTTGTTTTTAATAAAATTTATTATAGTTTTGCGATGTCTGCCGGGTTTTTCTGTAATTTCATGAAGAGAAGGATATGATTTTGGATTTCTGCGAGGATAACAGCGTTCCTCTTCTAATTTTTTTTTGTTAGGTTAAAGTTAACTTTTTAATTTAACAGGGGGCGCGAATGTAATCTAATGATTCAAAATAATATATAATAAACGCCGAAGGTAAAACAAGGCAGATCTAAAAAGATAAAGTTTCTTCTCAGAACCTCTTTTTTATCCTCAAAGAAAGAGGGATTATCAGTGAACAAAAAACAATAACATTGATAGATTTTCGTTTAATGTAAAATTACAGAACGTTTCCGACCATACATATAAGGTAGATATATTCTTGATCAGGATCAATAGTCGAGTCGATCCTGTAAGGTTAGGCTGTGAGATTAATTATTGTAAGGACACAGACGTGTGCATGTAGGCACGCCCACAAACCGAGCAAAGCTGTCACGTCCACACTTTTGAAAAACGTTTTCATATTTTTTCATATTCTTACAAGTCTTGTAAATTCTAATGATTTGCGCCCACAAACCGTCCAAATTTTCCACGCCAAATAGTCGCCACATAACAAATTCCGACAAAATCATTTTCAGTGATTTTCATACAACAACAAGAGAGAATTCTATAGTCGAGTTCCCCGAGACTAATTGTACTGTAGGTAATAACGCGATGCCTCTACATATATGTACATAGCAAATATGTATCAAATTTCGTGGTCCGAAAGTTTATTCTTAAAGCGACTTATTTAAATCAGATGCATACTAACAGCCATTACTGGTGACTACTTTTCAGCACTTTAAGGAAAACAATATTAATCAGGTAGCTTTTAATATAGTACTCTACACTCCGATTTCACTTTGGTATTTTCTCAGAGCCCGCAAACTATAAACTGACTTCGTATTTACAATTCGGGCCGTATTTATACCTTGACAGCACTTGAGCACTTCATTATCGTTATCAACTATTAAAAAAAAAAAAATAAACTAGAACGGAAGCTTGATTCGACAAGCCGAAGCCGTTATACTCTTGCAATAACAACGGACGGGCAGCTATATCGACTCAGCTGTTTATTCAAATCAAGAATATATACTCTCTACAAGGGTATAGAAATATGTATGCAGCCTATTGACTCTGTTGTCAGCTATCTTTAGCTCACAATTAAATTATAGAAACGATTTATTATCAGCGGAAACGTAGAAAATCCGAAGCAATAACTTCGGAAAGCGAATATGATGAGCGTACTAATTTTTATACCTGTTGCTCGATGAGCATGGTGTATAGTGGATTCGTTAAAAAGTATGTAACAAGTACAAGGGACCGTTTTAACTCATCCGTAAAACATTTCCGTTTTTGCGTCCAAATAAACGTTAAAACCTCTAGAACAAAAAAAAGTTAAACGTAGAGGTTAATCAAAGAAATTCTGGTGAATCCTACCGTAAACCGTACAAAATCTCCAACAACGCTAAAGTCTCCCTGGTGCCCACATGCTTAAAGTTTTCGTAGGTGATTACACGTTACTCGTAGAGTAAAAGGGTATACTAGATTCTTTGAAAAGTATGTAACAGGCAGAATGAAGTGTTTCCGACTATATATATATTCTTGATCAGGATCAATAGCCGAATCGATCTAGCCATGTCCGTCTGTCCGTATGAACGTCGAGATCTCAGTATCTATATCAGTAAAAGCTAGAAGGTTGAGATTCAGCATACAGATTCTAGAGACAAGGACGCAGCACAAGTTTGTTGACACATGTTGCCACGCCCACAAACCGCCCAAAACTGCCACGCCCACACTTTTGAAAAATGTGTTGATATTTTTTCACATTTGTATTAGTCTTGTAAATTTTTATTGATTTGCAAAAGAAAAAAATTTTGCCACGCCCAATCTCACGCCCTAAAACCGCCCACAACTGCAACGCCCACATTTTGAAAAACTTTTAAAAATTTTCTTAGTCTTGTAAATTTATATAAATTTCCCGAAAAACGTTTTGCCACGCCCATTCTACCGCCCTAAGTCCGCCCGAAACTTCAAAGACCACTTATTTGTAAAATTAATTGATCTTTTTTCGTAATATTATTAGTCGCTTAAATTTCTATCGATTTGCCAAAAAACCTTTTTGCCGCGCCCACTCTAAAGCCCTAAAGCCGACATACCGGTCACGTCCACACTTTTGAACAATTTTAAGATTTTTTCTCATTTTATTCCCGTTTATTATGATAAAATTTCGACTATAGCATTCTCTGTTGTTTTTTGTTTGGGGTCATCAATATTTATATAATAAAACGTTTTTTGAAAACTGGACGATAATAGTTAATAGTTTGTTACAAGTTTTTTGGAAAGATCCATCGCATCAATGCATGCTTACCTTACATAGGTCTATAACGTTCCTTCGCACTTCTATTAGCTCCGTAATGGGTATCTGACAGCGCGGCCCTCGGAGCGCTTACTCCCGTTTACGACCAGAAGGCTGGACAATATTTTTTATTGGAATTAATATTGTTCAAGTCTACAACAAAATTATATAAATTCCATTAAAAATTCAACACATTTATTAAATGACTATTTCTCCTGAAAGTATTGTTTGCATTGGCATATATACATGTGTATATGTGGAATAT
The DNA here is from genome assembly GCF_004382195.2 of Drosophila sechellia. NCBI lineage: Eukaryota > Metazoa > Arthropoda > Insecta > Diptera > Drosophilidae > Drosophila > Drosophila sechellia. Next base: position 20,940,505 of record NC_045949.1, on the reverse strand, counting down.
TTCCTTAAGTAGCGGTAATTCAAAAAGGTGGATTTCTAGTTGGTTAGCAATAACGGAACAATATTGACTGAGAAGTCAAGTTATCCGATCAATTAGCTAAATAGTAGCTCATAACGCTAGGTGGTAGAAGTTATTCAGGAAATATCATTTAGTTAGATTCAGTATATTTTCAACCGTACGGCATGCTCTATTCCTTTCATCCGTACCTCAAATACTTTGCCCTTCTGGGGCTTGTGCCTTGGTCAGAGAGTTGTGCCCATTCTAAGCTCGTACAGAAAGTGTACTCAGCGTTCCTAATAATTTTAAATGCAGTTGATTTTGGGATTTCCATTTATTTTCCTCAGAATGCGGAACTATTTCTCTCTCTTATGGTCAACGTGATTGTTTTCGTAGATAAGATTGTGTGTGTTACTGTAATTATACTGCAGGTGATGGTTCACTATGATGACTACTTTAGGTTCTGCAGGGAGATAAACTACTTGGGACTTCGATTGCAGTGCGAACTTAAGATACATGTAGGGCGGTTAAATTGGCAGTCGTATGCTAAAATTCTAGTACTCGGTATTGGATTATTGGTGACGGTGTTGCCCTCCATCTATGTTGCTCTAAGCGGTAGCCTTCTCTACTTTTGGTCCTCCCTCCTGTCAATCCTTATTATAAGGATGCAATTCGTATTGGTTCTTTTGTACGTAGAATTGCTGGGTCACCACGTCTGTTGGGCACAAGACTTCAAAAAGTACTAGAGTGTCATACTATCGGCGCCAACTGCACTTTTGACGGCAATGCCAATCGGCTTTGTTCCCTGGAGTTTCTGTTAGCACTTAAGCAGAGCCATATGGAACTGCATCATCTGTTCACCCACTTCAACGATCTTTTTGTCTGGTCCATACTTGGTAACTACGTGGTTCTGTTTTCAGATAGTACCGTCAATATTTACTGGACCCAGCAGGTTCTGGCTGAGGTTTATGAATACAAATACCTTTATGCAACATTTTCCGTTTTTGTACCGTCATTCTTCAACATCTTAGTGTTTTGCCGTTGTGGAGAGTTTTGCCAACGACAGGTTATAAAAAAAACAAGGAAGGAAGCTAGCTTCGGCAAGCCGAAGCTTATGTACCCTTGCAAAAATTTAATTTATGATCAAAAACAAAATCAAATATTCCCATGTTCGCTTTATGATATTGTCGTCCAATTTTGATCAAATTCGAATCAAAAATATATTTTGTCTAAAAACTATCAAAACCATGAAATAGGATTTTATTTTCCATTAATTAGCTGAACTATTTTCAACTCTTCCTGTAGGTATATGCTATTTTCGTTGCTGAGATGTTTATCAAATTTATATATTGTCGAATAATTTATAGAATTATAATTTTTTTTCTAATATTTTCTAAAAGGAAAATCCGCCTATATAACTTCCATATGATATAATGGTGCACTCTGTCTAGTTCGGACTTATACTTAGTACCTGCAATTATACTGATAGAAACGAACGAATATGCAGGCGGACGTGGCTATACAAACATAATGCTAATCAAGAATATACTCCATACGGTCAAAAATGTCTCTTGCACAGCGTTGAAGTATTCTGACTGAAATCAATGTACAATATGCAAGGGTATAAAACTAAAACTTCCATTCACTTACACAAATGCATATTGTAAATTGCGTAATCATAAAAATGTGATGTTAAAACAGCTGCCTTCAATTTTGAAATAAAGTTATTTCCACCCCATTCAGAGTGTATTGATTGGAAGTTATTTAAGGAACTTGTCCTGCAATCACTCGCTCGGAAGAGAAACTTCTTATAAAGATCTGCTGACGGAGTGTATCTTGCAAGTGGAACAAAATGTATTGGCTATCAATGCTGAGGGCTTTATGAGCACTGATAATTCGCTTCTAATGTCGGTTTGTATGATTTCGTTTCCAGACTACGTGCTATTTAAATATATATTTACATTTTCAGATTTTGGTTACCTATTTAATCGTGCTTATGCAATTCAGTTCAGTGTAGGAATTGCCTAACGCTTTTCTCTTATGTAAACAAGACTACGAGAATGTATGAAACAACATATAACACTGCATAAAATTATCACACGGCTTTTTATTCCAAAACGGGATTTAGTTCCTCGGCGCAATATATATTTTATTGTTGATCTAGTATAATCGCCGACAAAGTGCAGGGGGTCCAAAAAAGAATCCTGATAAGAAAAATTTCAAAACTTAATGAACTGAATAAGTTTTGATCCTGAAATTTTGGAGCTGATCAATAAGAATATTATTTTTCGCTTGGTAATACTGATAATCGCAGAACACTGTTATCAACGACAGCCAAGTGATAACCCAAACGATTGACCTGCGATAGAAACCAGCAAGCAGTCAACAAAGCGAACCGGTTTCTTTAAAACACAATTAAACTGCGATCCGGTTTCAAGTAGTTCATTGCATGCCAGTTTCGTTGGACACGGGGATAGGAGTTATAGCCGAAGTCCATCTAATCTTTTTATAAGTGCTTTCAACTTTTTAAGATTACTGCTACTTTAGCGGTACGAGCTGGATTTTAAATTTAAGTTTCTATGCGTTATCATAGTGGGGCAATTAAAATACATTTTATTTGCGCTTTTGAATATTCGTCCATTTACTTATTATAAATAAAAAACAATTGGAAAATGATTACATTTTAACAAATTAATAGGGATCGACTTTTACTTAAAAGATACCTGAGCATTGACACGGAGCTCTTCGACCACAACGTCTCCTTCTTCGCTCAGAATCTGAAGATTGCACTGAATTTGTTCCGTTTTTACACCGTCAGAATTAATTTGGATTAATGCTGGGTCGTCAAAGTATTTAATCCCAATGAGATCAGTTGTCGAAGTATTAAAAGAAGAGCAATCTGTGATTATATTTCCAATTTCATTTGGCAAAGTTTCTGAAGTTTTTTTTTGGGATGCGCTCATAACACTACTTAATCCCATATTATGTGTTGGTGTTTCTTTAATTTTTTCAAATCCTTTGAGGCTTGCAAATTGATCGCTGTCATCATGCTTAGATGGACATGAGTTTCCATCGCAAATGTGTGTACTGTTATATTCTTCCAAAACTACTATTTTTTTACATTTTTTTAATTTTGTTTCCTCAACTGTGATATCTGTAAGAATATCAGCATCTTGACAATCTTCACATTCATTGCATTCCCCGAACGGTTCCTCATTTAGATTCGCAATCGTCTCCGGATCAAGAAATTCGTGTAGTCGTTTCGCTATTTTTGCCCACTTGGCCTTAGCGCCTTCAGATAGCTCCGAAGTAAAGGTTTTAGTAGGCAGTATATTATTTGATAAAAATGGATGATTGTTTGTTGAAATATGCATTATATTTGGATTATAGCGGCAGAGATTACGCCGAGTAGCTTCTTCAAGTTCATGGACCATTTTTGAGTCCGCTTCAAATTCTTCAGAGTAGAACGATTTGAGAACTGCGTCGGAAAGATTAGGTGGCTCTACAATAACTACTTCTTCGCCAGATTCGTAGTCAGTTGAAACATCGGATTGTATATCGTCGTCTATACTTTTGTTTGAAGTTTTAATAGAGGTCTTGACACTTGGATCGCTATTTTTTTTAATTATATCTGAGCTCTCTTCGTTGTTTGTGTTCTTGTTATTAATAAATTTGTTGTTTCTAGTAGGTTCATTTTCTGAATGTGCAAGGACAGAATTTGTAATTTTAATATTTTGCTCGAAAAGCTTAGACCCACCTATGGATAGCTTAATGGGACCTAACTCACTAGAGGTTTCGTGCGATACTAGCTGAAGCTGATGCTCGCGATCCTCGTACTCTTTCATGCGAAGAACCATTTTTTTAAGAAGGTCATTCTCCTTTTCTTCTTTTGAATTTTGTGACTTTGGCTTGCCTACATGCAAGGCAACCCTGGAACACATAGTCTGCAACATCTCGGCTTCCTCACTATTCAGCTGGGTGTTCAATGATCCGGATTTCATGTAAGCTTGAAGTTCATTATAACTTCGCATGCAATTGATGGCCGGTTCTGAGTCTTCGGAAGCGTTAACTTTCTGAAGATCCAGTTTCTGAAAAAATTCCGCGTCTAGGTTGCCGAAGGTTGTCATAGCTTCCAACGAATAAAATTCGTCTTCCGCTTGGTCATTTTTTGTACCTTCTATAATATCGCCCTGCTTTTGCTTCAACAAATTACTCATTACATGATCTTTCGAGTCCTGTGTTTTGGTACCAAGTCTTTGAACCGAATTGCCAGTTGTGTCGTCGTCTTCGGACTCTGTGTCACTTATTAGGGCGGGTGGTGGTGGCAGTTCTTCCAGATCCCCGGAATCTTTCTTGACAATCATCAACCGATTTTCGACCAATTCCAAGGAATCCTCATATTTATCTCTTTGATTGAAACAACGCGTAGCAGATGCTGCCACGCGCCGTGTGCGCTTCTCAAATTCTTTGGCTACCTGGGAGTTTAAGTTTTCTGCCGTATCCGCGTATAGCTCCGCAAGATTTTTAGACTTTAGCAACTCTTGAGCGGCACGGATTTTCTCCACACCGGATGTGGGGTTACGGCCCAGCATCAAGGGCAGCTTTGGATCTACCATTGAAGAGACAAAGTCAGAAAATGTGTCCAAACATTCTCGAAGGCTTTTTCCTCGCGCCGGATCCTCTAGTGCAGGGGGGACCAACTTTTCCAATTTCGGTTCAAATGAGTAACTGAACTCCTCGTCAGATTCGATAGGACCGAATTCGAAACTTTTGGGTTTCTCATGACACAGTAACTCGTTAAACGTAAGCTGAACTATAATATCGTCTAGCAAGGATGTACAAATACTAACAGCGTCACTCTCATTACTAAAAGTGTTTTCTTCATACTTCACCTTCGTGCTTATATCATAAACGTTGTTGCTCTCTTTTTCAAGGTCATGCAACAGCTTACCTAAAGTTTCCTCTTCCTCGGCCATTTTTTGATCCATACGAACGCAAATTTCATTCGCCTTCTCGAAACATGTATTATTTGTTATAGATTTCTTGAAGATGTCTTCTTGAGCATGAGTTTCTTTGTTTTCGGGTAGAGTCAATTGAATCAAGCACTCTTCTTGATGCCAAATGGAACAAAGTGCATCACACCCAGTACCAAAGATGCGCTTCGGTATATTTTCTGTTGCATCATCCAATATTTTGGCAAATAATTGGTCTTGCTTGTCAGATTCGTTTGAGAAAGCAAACTTTATGTCACTTAGTGATTCCTCTTGTGCTTTGGTTTCTTCTGTTAGCATAATTTTCATACGCCGGTCTTTGAATTGCTGCTTGAGAAGTGGAGAGTGTGGGTCCTGCTGTTCTATCAGATCCTCTTCATCTGTTTCACTGTCTGTACGAGCAGTCTCACCTATTGAAATCCCGATCAAATTTTTAGTGGACTGCCTAAGTTCTGCCAGATCCTCTTCCATTTGGCGACCTATTTCCTCTAAGTCATGAGCGCACTTTTCATTTTCAATGATACTGTCTTTTTCAAACAGTGTTTTGTCCTTGCTTTTGGGTAAAAGGTTGAACTTGATATCTTCTTCATAAAAGCTAGGAATTTTTTTTTCCTCGGAAAAAAAATTGTCATGCACATGGTGTGGATATGTGGTCTCATTTAGATTTAAATCGAGTGTTTCGTTGAGCTTATCATCGTTATCAGCTGTAAAAATTTCGTAGATTTCGTTTAAAAGCTTGCTTTCACTTTCTTTGATGTATAGTTCTTCCTCAAATTCCTTACATTGACCATCATTTCTTAGGACAGTACAAGTTTTATCAAAACCTTGTTTCAGCTTTGAACTGAAGTCTAATTTAGAGTTCATATCTTCGTTTGATTTAATTATATTCTGGCATGAAACCATGTCTTCCACATTTTTTATTTCTGCGTCTTCGTCAAAAGCGTTTTCCTTTACAACTGGTCCTATGGAAGTACAATACATCGCACTTTTATCATTATCATCGCTTGGTTCGTTTATAAGCTTTATTTTCGGATCGGTTTTCTCTTCTATAATAATCTGCGATACCTTGCCAAATACGTTAATATCGTTATTGACACTCTTTACGTTGCTCACTTTAGTTTCACAAAGGACTGCTGGACGCCCCTCGAGTGTTCTACGATTACTCAATTTCTCTGCTGTAAGATCGTCCTGAGAGCTGGTGCCATCATTGTCTTCCAGAGAACTAGATGAGCTGGTACCGTGCTGTGAGATAGGCTGTTCACCCGACACCTCCTCCCATAAATCCTCGACACAACCGTTCTCAAGCTCAACTTTCTTACGGGCAGTTTCGGCACATGTATCGTCTTCTGAATCGCTAGACCTTAGCAAAGGAACATGCTGATCAGGTGGACGGTGACTATTGCGCATACGTATGGTACCTTTGTAAAATGACGGGTTAGATGACAGTTTTCACATTCATAATATTCTACTTACAGTTAATGCTTTCGCGTGTTTTCCTGCGCTCAGCTCGGTTCCAACGATTATTTTCCTTGCGCTCTCCTTCATAGCCATCACGCTTCCTACGTAAGCAATTCAGCATTGTTATATATATTTGCAATGCTTTTTACTGTATTCGTTGTAGGTAACAGGCAGAAGGAAGCGTTTGCGACCGTGTAAAGTTTTCTTAATCAGTATAAATGTCTCGAAAAGCGCATGTTGCGCCCACTCTAACGCCCTAAAACCGCCCAAAACTGCCACACCCACATTATTGAACATTTTTTTTTTATATTTTTCATAATTTTATTAGTCTTGTAAATTTCTATCGATTTGCCAAACAACTTTTTGCCACGACCACTCTGACTCCCTAAAACCACCCAAAACTACCACGCCCACATTTTTGAAAAATGTTTTGATCTATCTGTATACCAAAAACACTTCGGCAACGCCCCTCCTTACACCTACCTATTTGGAACAGTAAGTTACAGAAAGTGTAACAAACAAGAAATGGTTAAGTTTTATTATTTACAACTCTCTTTAAAAATTTGTCGATTAAATATCAGATAACAGTTACTTAGCTAAAAGAAGTGCAAGGGATATGGAAAAGATGTAGTTTACAAGAATTCATCCGAGCGCAACATATCATCGGTTTCATTTAATGATTCAATAGTTTTCCCGTTTTCTACGCAATCAAATGGGCATGGCAACGTTATAAAATTAGAATTAAAAAAGTGCAAAAAGTGCTAAAACTAACTTGACTTGTATATTTTTAGGTTTACTTAAAAACAAATAATACAAAAAAATACCAATAATTAAATTAAATTTTTACACGCCCCTCTTACACCAAGAAACTACTCCCGCACGTGTTGCTAATTTCTATTAGTACACCAAAAACTTTTTGCGCCACCGTAACGCACACAAGCACCACAAAACTGTCACGCCCACGCTTTTGCTTATTTGATTTTGTTTCACTTATCTATCAATTATCTATAGTTCATGAGAATTCGAAAACTCTTACTTCTACTTTTTGTTGTGCAAAGAGCCGACACTAAAATGAGCTTACCAAGCCTCAGCACATGCTCGATCGCGAGGAAACACAGGACGACTATCCAAATAAGTAAGTTCCTTCTGTTTGGGTTCCGGAGTTATAATATTATGATCATGGAACAAAAAAGATACTTACACAGGCTAGTATCAATGTCTTCCGATACTGGGGGAGTCGGGAAACAACCGGGTTTCCTTGCAGAACCAAGACCTTCAGATTTAGCATCTGCTCAAATATTTTTACAATCAAAATATCGTCTATTCTGTTGTTTGATAAATCTAGCACCGATAGTGTTTTACATTGAATCAAGTCTAAAAGGCTCTCACTGTCCTTAAGATAGTTTGATGCAATGGTAAGAGTATTTAAAACTGGCAAGACATTGGTCCCAATGTTTTGTATCTTCCGAATATGATTAGAACTCAAATTTAAAGTATCTAGCTCACGACATGGGTCTAAATTTTCAATTTTCGTTATAAGGTTGTTTTGGAGAAAGAGACACTTCAGTTTGCTTAGTTTCTCTAAGCCCTGAATTTCGGAAATGGCATTGCATTCTAACCACAAACACTTAAGCTCTGTATACTCTTCCAAGCTTTCTATGCACTGAAAACCTGAAATAAATGTTTTTTTTATTCTTTTCTTTGTAAGAAAGATCTGACCACTTACCCTGATAGTGCAAATATAGTACATCATTTAATCGTGGTGTCTGATACAGCTTGTCTTTCTTGCATAGTTCTTTTAGGCCCTTGGGTGTCATGCGATTAAGACCAGTTATTTCTTTACGATTGGCATTAGACATTTTGTTTTTTCTTTAAACGCGTTCTCAAGTATAATATTTAAAATATATTATTTCTTATTTGAGTAAAATACTGATGTATGAACAGGTCCAGAATAGCACACTTATTGTTTTTGTCTTTATTGAACAAACACACTGTTTATAAGCACAGATTATAGATTATTGTAACCAGTGGTAACGAACACATACAGTTGCGGTAACAATAATAGCACCATAAGCACATTTCGTGTTTGTCCCAGGGTTTCTGTATTTTCTGAAATTTGTTCATCATTTTTTTCACTAAACTTAAACACTACAATGATTTTCAATCGAAATAAAAAAATTGGTAACAGATCTAATGGATATTTTAAAAATAATTGGTAAAACAAAAAAAAACTTCAAATTTATGTATGTATGCACGTGCATAAACCCGGACCCATTTGGTCTAGTTCCCAAGAAGCGAAAGCTTCCTAGAGGAGTAGGAGCTTAGGGCTCACAAGCGACAAACCTAAAACCGAAATTTTAATTCAAAATATATTGATATTTTTCGTGCCTCAAGGCATTTTTTTAGCCTTAAGGAAGTTTCGTTTATGGTAATTCACTTAATTGCGGAAAGTACTGCAATTGGGTTTAAAGCAGCATAGAATAGGAAGTGCTCCAAAATCAAGCATCAAAGATGCTGCAATTTCGCCAAAATTTGGCGCACATCAAAAGAAAGAAGTCGAATAAGGAAAAACAAATAATGATCGCTTAGCGCAAGAAAGAATAGGGAATTGAGAGAAAGATAGACCAAAGTCTTGGAATTCGCAAGCTCTCCAATTCTTGGTGAAAAGTGAGAAATAAACGAAAAAGCGGACAAAAAAAAATTTCGCGGATTAGTTAACCCACCAAAATTTGGCGTACATCGAAAGAGAAAAGGCGAATAAGGAAAAACAAATAGCACCCGAAAAGCGGAAGAAAGAAAAGGGAATCGAGATAAAATTTTAAAAAAGGAAAAGTATGATCCACACCGGGAAAAAAAGTTTACCGCCAAGCGGCTCATTAGCTAAAAATGCGAAGTCTCCAACCGTCGACATCGACGTCTTCCATGGCTACCAGGAACAAAGGGGCTGAAGTCAAAGGTAAAAATCCAGTGAACCAAAAGGTCATAAACAAAGATAATAAAGAATAATTATAATATACATTCATTATTATTATATAATCATTATCATTATATTCAATATACCAACCCATATAGCGAATGAAGATCTTCAAAAGCAAATAGAATCTGAATCTCCAATAGCATCAGTTAAAAAGATATTGAAAAAAGATAAAAACAATAACATGAAACTAGCACTAACAGGCAGGGTTAAATTCATTTTCTATAGGCAGGAACTACCCAAGGAAATCAAATTTCTATATTTAAAGGTGGCGGTTCAACCGTTCGTACACTTCTTGCAGTGCTTTCACTGCTTCTGTTTGGGTCATACCGCCAACCACTGAAAGGGCAAGAAAGAGTGCTTCAAGCGCGGAGTAGATCTTAGCAAAGAGGTGGTATGCAACAGCACAGAGTGCGCAAACTGCAAGGGTGAACATGTGGCCGCTAATCACTTTTGCCCGGCCAAGAAAAAAGCATATACCAATCAAAAAGCAAAAACTTTGGAAAATTCAGGAGGTCCGCGCAAGGTTCCCTTTTTTGTTTCAAAGAGAAGCCCCGGCTTTTCAAGACCAACATTCATACCCCTCGCCATCCTGGCATTGTCAGCAAACTAATAACACTCTTAATAACTCAATCGAATCGGCCAAGAGTATTCACAGCCTTAACTTTTACGCCAAAGTAGCAAAAGAACCAAATACACAAAGAAATCATACTCAGAATCACTTCAACGTAGCCTATGAAAAAAATAACAGAATTTATAACGGAAAGAAATAACAACACAGGAAATTTTTTAGAGTTATTAAGGGATATAATCAATAATACCAACGCCGACCTGGACGCTCAGCAAATTTCTAACGCCATTAACATATTTAATCAACCAAGCCAAACAAAATTTTGCAAGGAAACATTCAATGTTTGAATAAACTAAACAATAAACAGCTCTTAAACCTGAACCTAGTGAATAACAATATTGACATAGCCATCCTATCTGAAATCTGGGTCAAAGGCAACACAGACTGCAGCTTTACAGATTAAAATTTTTTTGGAAAACCAAGAGTGGATGGCTACGGTGGCGTTGGCTTATATATCAAAAACAGCATCCATTTTGAATCCTGTTGATAGTCTGTCTGTTGATAGGATAGAAAACATAGGAATCCAAACTCGGAACCCTAAGAATAATTGCAATATATTTAGCCTATATATTCCACCAACCACTACAATAGAACACTTCAAGCATGGTCTCAGAGACCTTATTAATTATGCGGCTAACTTACCCAGCCCTAGCATAATTGGAGGGGACTTCAATTCAAAATCAATATCATCATTATATATCTTAATATAACCTTTACCTTAACCTTAACCTTTTCTCTCAGTCCAGACCAACATTCGGTTCTAGATCAGACTTTCTGAAACAGAATCAACCTAACAGCAATCACTTCCCGATTGAAGTTACAATTAATAAGATAAATACTAATGTCACAATACAAAACACTCCACAATAGAGTGACATCTGCCTTCGAAAGTGTACATTTTTCAAGCTTAGACATCATTTAACAATCTTTGGACTACATAACCAGGGCAGACAAAATTAAAATCACAGAACCAAACAAATAAGAACCAAAAAAAAATTGTGGTGTTTAGAAGCAGAAAATTTACTCCGACTTCGAAACGCAGCGAGGCAGAAATTTTATTGTACCAAAGGTATGAAGATGCCCGAAAGTCATTAGCAGCTGAAAAGACTTCAAAATTTCATAAGAAACAAAAAAAGATCAAAAAGCCCATCCATCTGGAATAGCATCACAAATTTTAAAAAATACGAACAGATTAAACGAATTAAACACATGGGCTCCAAAATAAGATGAACAATTCCTGGAAATGTTGAAAAACAACCTATCCACGAAAGCTATATCTCCCGACCCAATCAGGGACCCAACTGTATCGTTACTACATACGCAAAACCCATTTATATAGCATATATGTATAACATGTTATAATATAATATTTATAATAATATAATAATTTTATTAATATAATATAATAATAATATAATATAAAATTTATAATAATATTATATAATAATATAAATTTATATTTCTAACCTATATAGCAACCAGAAAGCCTCAGCAAAAAGCATCCACAATATGTTGTATCGAATGATACAAACAGTTTCCTCGACAAATCTATTAATCTGCTTAATACAATATGGTTATCAGGTCAAATCCCAGAAACTTAGGGAGAGATCAAAGTATTCCCGATACAAAAAAAAAAAACACAGACCCCTCAGTGGTTTCAAACTTCAGACCTATGTGTCTCATATGCGTTCTGTTTAAGATAACAGAAGGGCTAATATAAATTGGATTGGACCACAACAGTTCATGTAATCTTCTACTACCAGATAGATGCTACTCTTCCAGGAAATTAAGATATGCCACTCTCTGCATTAATGAGTTAATAAATAAAGTCCATTCACTTAAAATGAAAGGATTTCATGTACTTGCATCGTGCCTCGATCTTCAAAAGGATTTCGACTGCGTAGACGTAGAAATTCTTGAGTCTAAGTTACAACAGCTCCAATTTAACCGTCACCATATATATTGGTTAACAAACTTTCTCCGAAAATAAGTTTTATTAAGGGAAACTGCAAACTACAACTAAACAGAGGAGTATCATAAGGTATATACAGCAGAATTACACAACCGATTATAACTGCGAACAGTTTCTATATGCAGAAACATTGCCTTAGCGTTATTATTATTTAAATATAGCTTGATTGTGATTGTGTCCTCACTTCGTGCCTCAATAACTTTAGCAATAAACAGTTTTAGTATTTTTATTTATTTTATAAATCTTATTACTTAATAGACTCGGACTTCGGGAAACTTGTAACATTAAAAAGAAAATAGTGAACAATCCCCTCTTGACACACATTGATATCCATCACATACCTAGTCACTCCGATAAATGATCTCGTGGACATGACCATGGAATGGAATTTTCACCTTAGTAAGTTAGAGAGCATTAAAAATGCCACTGCTGAAATACACAGAATTATTTAAAAGGACTCGGAGAAGGAATACGCAGAATTTGCTGCAAACAAACAGCGGTGCTACTGCACATTTTTCCCAGACAAATTGAAACCCCCCTTCCCTTAAAAATCACAATTGTAAACTTAAAACTACATTAACAGACTTCTCAGCGACAGTTATACTTTGAATAAAATGCACGTTACAATAACATAAGTGAACAATGTAACGTTTTTGATATCGTATCCCACATCTAATTCAGCTGTTCCAAGTACAAGTACTGACAGACAAAACTTTCCAGCCCTGGAAAAATACGAAGACATCTACCAAAGACACTAGAATAACAAGATGCGTAAAGACCATACATTGGTTTTGCACTATGCAGTTAATTTTTTGGTGACGCCCAAAATTGTCCTCTGTTATTCTAGTGTCTTTTCATCTACGATCTCTCTAAAAACGAAAACATAAACGCTTACCAAAGCATCATAGATTTTATACACCAAATTAAAATAAGCCTATAAATTTTTGCGACCTTAAATAATTCGCAATTTCCACGTACACGAGGGTGGCCAATTAATTCCACGACATTTACGGATGTCGCAGTAACCTAAATCACAAAAAAAAGAAACCTTACCTATAAAATAATTAGATTACTATTATTAGCTAGTAAAAGTGCGAATGAGTAATTTTAACATTTAAAATACCTATGGAAATCGGTACAAAAATTATAAAATTGAAAAATATATTTAAAACAAGAGAGAATGCTGTAATGGAGTTCTATATACCCGTTACTCAGCTAATGGAAATGCCAAATAGGGAACAAAATGAGAAAAAAGATAAAATATGTTTATAAGTGTGGGCATGATAGTTTTGGGCGGTTTGTGGGCGTTATAATGGGCGTGGTTTTTGGAAAATCGATAAAAATTTACAAAACTAATCAAAATATGAAAAAAAAATTGTGGACATGTGTAGGCATGGCAGTTTTGGGCGGTTTGTGAGCGTGGCAACATGGGTCTTCAAGCTTGCTCTGCTTCTATGTCTCATGAATTTGTGTGCTTAATCTCAGCCATCTAGCTTTTATAGTTCCTGAGATCTCGACGTTCATACGGACGGACAGACGGACAGGGCCAGATCAAAGACACTAGAATATTCTAGTGTCTTTGGACAGATCGACTCGGCTATTGATCCTGATCAAGAATATACAGCTGTGTTCAAAAAAATAGCAGTGCTTGGGACCTGCGAGTTTAAGTTAAAAAATTCCTATAATTTACAATTTTAATGGCAAAATTTTATTTATAATATCGTTAAGTATTTAATTTCAAACAATTTAGCAAATGTTTCACTTTTATTTCTTTAATAGTTTCGAAAATATAGATTAAAACAACATAATAGGCAGAAATTCTGGTGTTCACTAAAATAGCAGTGCTATGAAAAAATAGTAAAAAAAAATCAAATTGACTTAGAACGAACTAAGTTTTTCTTTTTAATGTGTTAATAAGGGCCTAATACTTGGTTGGATAGCCTTTGTTAGCCAGCACAGCCTTACACCCACGCGACATGGAGTCCACCAGGTCCTGGCAACGTTTGGGGGGTATTTTTGACTATGCATCCTGCACAACTTGCCAAATCTGAGCCTTAGACGTCGGGGATTTCTTCGACACATATTGTTTAATGTCCCCCCACAGGTTTTTAATCGGGTTTAAATCGGAAGATGATGCTGGCCACGGCATTACATCTATTCTATTTTGGGTGAACCTATTCTTAGCCGATTTGCTTCTGCGTTTCTTATCATTATCCTGTTGTAATGTCTATTTTAAGGGCATATTATATTCAGAATATGACAGTAAGACATCACTAAGAATATTTGCATAGGCGTTTTGGTCTCTAATACCATAAATCATATGGTATGGACTCATACCATTGTAAAAAAAACAAGCCCATACCAGGATTTTAGGTCCACCATGATTGAAAGTCATCAGTGGGTGTTTTGGGTGGTACTCCGAGTTTGGAGGTCATCAGATATACTGCAGTGAACCAGTTCCACCAAATAGCACTATTTTTGACCCATCAATCCAAAGGATATTACGCCATTTGGAGACTGGCCAGATTAGGTAGGCTTAACCTTGCCTTAATATGCCTAGGGCTAAGTAGGGGATCCTTTCATGGACTCCTCGCTCTTAAATTTTGATTCAGCAGTCATCCCTGAATAGTAACGTCGCTTATTCCCAAGTTCAGCTCAGACTTTATGGTCCCAAAGAATGCAAAAGGATAGACTTTGCTGTAGGGAACTATGCGACAATCGTCTATACCTGTGGTTTTACGTATGGTACCACGGTTTTCGGGCTTCCATTCATATTTAATGGCATTGGATACCATTTTGGCAGAACATTCAAGGGATTTTTGAATGTCCTTATATGTTTTTCCTTCCTTTCTAAGCTTAAAAATTAGCATTCTTTTCTCCTGGGAGCAGTGGTGTCCTCTACCCACTAAAATAAAATTTTTTTAGTTTTTTTTTAAATTATTGCCCTTTAAAATATACGAATTAACTTAACCAAACTCACTTTTTAGAAAATATTTATCATTTCGAGACTTTACGATGGACAAAACAAGAGACTGCTATTATTATGAACAGCCTAAAAGTGGTGAATTTGCTCAAGAATGTAAATAAAAAAAGGATAACATGAAAAACTGACGGGATTTTCTTTTTTCCTATATCTATACATTCCATTTTACAAAAATAAGTGGAATAAAAAGTGGATTCCAAAAAGGGACATGGAGAAATTCATTTATGTTTCTTAGTTTCCATCGCACTGCTATTTTTTTGAACACAGCTGTATATATTTTTGAGGTCGGAAACAATTCCTTTAATTTGTTACAAACTTTTCAACGTCTCTAATAGTATTCCAAACACCATCCCACCTCGTAATGCGGTTACATATTTATGACAAATTTTCTTATTTAAATTGAAATTATATTTTTATTAAAGTGACAAGGTTTTTTTTTTTTGAATGCCAGTTTTAAAATAATAAAAAACATATTAAAAAATTACCATCATAATATTCGGATGTAGACTTGTAGAGAATTATGTACTATTTTGTATAACACAAATGTAAATAGTTGTATAGTGGTTGTTTTATTGTAAAGCCTCAAAGTTAATCTTCATATAAGTCGATATCAAAATTGTAAATTCGATATATTTAGGCATATTTTTTTAGATTTTTTTTTTTTTTCGTTAGTCTTTATTTGACTGTATTGTGATAAAATGTTTTTTGTTGAAAAAATTGCTACTTATCTGAAGAAAATGCAATACATGAAAAACATATATTTAAAGAATGTATTTTATTAGTTACATACATATCTATATGTTCACAGAATATCTATTTTTCATCATGATACACAGTTCTCCGACTTTTAGCAGTTTGCCCACAATCGTTCAATCATTTCATTCCTCACTTTAATAATTCGGCAGTACTGGCAGTATCTAGATTGTCCCCATGTCGTAAAAATCTGTGACAAAAATTAATTGAAATGCAGTTGACATTCTTTTGGGGATGTTCTCACACCAAATTCCATAACCGAGCTTAAAAATAACAAAATTTTCGAAAAAAGACCACAAAATACAAATATTTTTACAGATCATTAGTTTTCTTCCATAATGTTTTGGTTCCGTCCGTCAAATTTAATTTTCTGTATCCTCAAGTCTCATTTATGACTATATTTCGAGTAACGCTAAATTTCAGTTTCGAGTTCTAAAGAAAACTTAAAGGACAAACGTAAAAAGGGAAGTTTGTATTTTTTCTTTTTACTGTGGAGAGATGCACATCGTCACTCTACATACATTCAAACATTCTTTATGTGAATGAAGGTACTACATAGATAAACGCTACGAGGTCTCTTTATTATAATATGAAATATTAAAGTACGTGAGTGATTTCTAATATGGAAATCGAATCAAAGTGACAGCCTTAGTAAAGCGGACTTAAATTCGTATGCTGTGCAAACATTTATAAATTATTAATTCATAAGTACAGTTTCTTGATTAAACCGAAGTGGTTTCTATTTAACCATCAGAGGATTCTGAGGTATTTAGATTACAAAGAAAAAAACTGTAATAGGATCGGTTTCGACCATATTTTTTGAAGAACTAATTTGAAGAATTAATATAAAACGCCTAGTTATAAATAAGATAATCAGGGTTCAATGGGCAAGTAAAACCGAATATTTTGTGATATACTTTTTGTAATAGTTCTTGTGAAGCATGATATGACAAAAACTTTTGTTTCCTTTTAAAATCCTCCTTCCTCACTTCGCATTCTAAACATGATCGTAGCTCCTGCGAAACGAACGATAGAGGCAGCAAGCGAACAGTATAGTGAGCATCTATTGAAACATTTTTTGTTAATATAATTAAGTACATATTAGTTTATCTTCGCACCTGTATACCCGCCACTCCCAAAACAACGGAGGCCAAAATTAAAGTCTTCGAATCCAAAATCTCTAAGAGATTCTGCAAGCAGCCATGCTGAGTTGCGTGAACATTTGTACATTCCTTGGCCTCGCTTAAATTAATAAGAGAACAGCAGGCTGCAGGTAGGGTACTATTACGAAAAATGGTTTCCCAGTCGTTGGGCCCATTGATGCCGCAACAATCTAGTTCGGTTTGCAGCAAAGTCCAAGCATCGCGATAGTCGACCCGTTCCTTGTAGTGCTGCATGGTCGAGTTAAACTGACACTCCATAATCTGATGAAGACCGGTATGCTTCACATAGCCAGCAAGGCCCAGTCCGATCTCAAACAAAAATATCACGACCGCAAGGAGGGCAAAGCTGAATATCATACAGCTGCTTTCTTTTAAGGCTCCACAACATCCCAAGAAGCATATGACTGCTACAGCGGCACCGACAATAATTAGTATGATAGGAGCGGTCCAGACGTGATCGCTAACGAAGCTCGAATAATGTGAATAGTTTAGTTGGACCATGCCTCCCACCAGAAAAATAAGAAGCCCAGTGAGCTTTGTTAGATAAGTGACATATAATGTTAGATAAGACACATATATTGTATATTACAATATTTATAAATGTTAAAATATTTAAATTAAATAATTTTTTAAATGAGAAAAAAACATTATAATATTAAATAAAAATATCGTAAAAGTATTCTGTCCAAAATTCAATTTTTTTATTCGAAATCTTTTTTAAGAGGGCCTCTTAATAAAAAGAATAATTGACAATTCACAGTCCCGCATTAATTGTTTTATATTTTCAGACATGTATACAGGACAAGGAATAAGTAATTTGATCTAAATTAAAGCTTTGAAACAAATTTCAATCTTCACTCTACAAGAGATATAAAATAAGATAATTACACAGGGGTCAACGTGTCCAATTTAATATTTTAAAACATAAATTAGAGCCCCACTTAAGCTAAAATTGCAATCAACTATATTAAATAGTTGAAAGTGATGCTGACTTACCGCAAAAAGAAGATTGCAAAAGAATGTCAAGTATTTTACACATGTTAAGCCGCCGGATGCCATTATACTTCAATGAGTAAAAGTATTGCTTCGTTACTCGCTAGCTGCTTTATTTGGACTGTGGGCAAAAAGGGGTTTGGCAAAATTTTAAATAGATTGGCAGGAAAACGGCGACAATAAACTAATCACAACAACTAATCAATAAAATGTTTGGCCCCACACACTTCTGGTTCCAAATTACGAGTAATTCAAAACTCTAACCAATGCTCTGACTATGCCAACCACGAAATCATAAGCACCGCAGACCGCCGGTTCTGACATACATAGACTGCCCGTCTAGGTGGCAATTGTGTTGTGTGTCCTAGTTTCAAACGTAATAGTATTTTGTATTTAATAAATAGAGTAACAACATATCAAACTATAATATATATATGCGTACAAATCGATATATTGGTAGTATGAAAATAAAAATCTATTAATAGTTATAATCATTTTCCATTAAAAAACAAATATTTCTTATATAATTTCTTATCTCATATAAGCTTAAAAAAAGAACGCTATAGTCAAATGCTGCTACTATAAGATACGCGATACTGAGCTAATAGAAGTACCACAGGAAAAGGGAGGTTTAAATACTAAATCATAAATTGACTGTAAACTACAATCTTTGGAAATACATTTTTAAAAAGAAGACGCCCCTCATATCTAAACTTTAAAAATTAAGATGTTGAAGAAAAATGAACCAACTGCCTAACGCTTTTTAAGCTCAAATACGTTTAGGATTCATTTGTATAAGTACTCCGCTAAAGTGATATTGATAGAATAAGGTTCGAACACACCGGTCTTTTGATTGTTGTCTGTTATTCTGTATATACTTCAGAGGGGAAATGGATAAAGGTAATTTAAAAAGATATTTACGGTTAACGATATGTATTTCCTGTATTGAGTTCCGGAGGTGTTTCAATCGAAAATGCACAATTTTACCGAATCTTCACAATGACAACTATTTCGTACATTTCCCTTACAAAATAAATTAAATTAAACAAACTTTGTATTAAAAACTGTTAAATGAATTGAACAAGATCCTTGAATATCAGATACCCGTTACTCAAAAAAAATAACAAAATTAAAATTAAAATATCCGAAGTGTGGACGTTGCGATTATTGGTGGTTTTTAGAAGAACCACCATATAACTGTGGGCGTACCAGAACTTTTTTTGGTAAATCGATAGAAATTTAAAAGACTAATACAAGAATGAAATAAGAGGGAATAATAATAATTTTTAATTTTTTTTTTAATTTAAAATATCGATAGACATCGGGGAAAATAATAAGAAGAAATAAGGGATTTGTGGGCGTGGAAACAATTTTACCAAATCGATAAAAATTTAAAAGACTAATAAAAATATAAAAAATGATCAAAATATTTTTCAAAAGTGTGGTCGTGACAGGATTGGGCGGTTTGTTGGCGTTAGAGTGGGCATGGCAATACGTTTTTTATCAAATCGATAGGAATTTACAAAACTAACAAGAGAGAATGCTGTAGTCGTGTTCCCAGACTATCAGATAGCTAGTGGTAATGAATTTCATCATTCTTTTGGGATATCGATAGCTACTGGGAAATAAAATGAAAACAATTTAAAAATTGTTTCAAAGTGTAAAAAGGGACCGGTTTGGCTGTTAGAGTGGGCGTGTCAAAAAAAATCGATAGAAATTTACAGGACTAATAAAATTATAAAAAAATATACAATAATTTTTTTTTAATGTGTGCGTGGCAGTTTAGGGCGGCTTTATTGCGTTCGAGTGGGCGTGGCAAAAAGTTTTTTGGAAAATCCATAGAAATTTACAGACCAATAAAACAAAAACTAAAAAAAAAAAAAAATTCACAAATGTGGGACTGGCAGTTTTGGGCGGTTTTAGGGCGTTAGAGTGGACGAGCCAAATTTTTTTGGTGCAAATCCATAGAAATTTACAAGAAAAAATATCAAAACATTTTTCAAAAGTGTGGTTGTGGCAGTTTTATGCGGTTTGTGGGCGTTAGAGTGGTGGTGGCAACATGGGTCAAGCTTGCGCTGCATCTATGTCTCTAGAATCTGTATGCTGAACTTAACATTCTAGCTTTTATAATTCCTGAGATCTCGACGTTCATACGGACAGACGTTCAAGGAGAGGTCGACTCGGCTATTCATCCTGATCAAGAATATATACATATATATACTTTATATGGTCGGAAACGACTCCTTCTGCCTGTTACATACTTCTAACGAACGGGTATAAAAATAGGAAAATATGTTTTGATAATTTTCTAAAGAGTGGGCGTATCGGTTTTGGGTGGTTTGCAATAAACATGCACTGCGTTTATATCTCCAGAATCTTTATGCTTAATCTCAATATTGTAGGTTTTATGGACAACGACAAACTAGGAAGGACAGGAATGCATATGTATGTACATATGTTGCTGTAATAGTTTTGAAGTTTGAATGAGTTTAAACTCTGCAATTAAATAGGTCGGTTTTCAAATTTCTAGTGCCACCCCACCACCGGCAAATAGGCCAGACATCGGAATTCCAAGCAATGGGAAAGGAATAGAAAACAAAATCAATAGCTTAGAAATTGTGTCAGCTGCATAAAAAGTGGCTACACCTGTCACACTGATGCCAATGTACGGTAAAATATACACATCAGCCATATATTTCTTATTAATGCGTAATAAAGCTTAATTCGAAACCAGTTTGGATATGCGTATGTGTTAAGTGTTAATACATACATAAATACTTTATAAGGTGGAAAAAGGGTTCTTCTACCTGTAGTGAGTGAATTTTTACTCTACGATTTCCTATCATTTCTAATACTTTGGATTGCAGAAGCAAGCTTTGATTGGTAGTGTTCCCATTCCTGAGTTTATAGTTATAGACCGCTGCGACAAACGATCAGCGAAGATTAATTGTGATGAGAGCAGTTTAATGGTCCTGTCTGACTTATTTATATTAAACCGTTTTTGGTTTAAGCAAAATATGAGTTTAGTTCTCGAAAAAAACATTGCCTTTAGTTCACACTGCTACCTTGAATTTAAGCAATTAGTTTGGTTAAACCTAACAATTTGTCTCTAACAAACTTAGCTATTTATTTGAGAAGACAAACAAATCCTTTGCACAATCTGTCTCCTTGAAAGTGTCCTTGTGTCCTTGCGCTAGTGCGATTAGGACACTGTGCGTAACTAGGGGATCCTGCTCTCTCCAATTGTCATATACAGCTGTGTTCATAAAAATAGCAGTGCGAGGGAAACTAATAAATACGAAGGTATATTTCCATGTCCTATTTCGAAATCGACTTTTTATTACACTTATTTTCGTAAAATGGAATGTGTAGATAGGGAAAAAAAAGAAAACTCCGATAGTTTTTATGTTATCCTTTTTTTATTTGCAATCTTGAGCAAAATCACAACCTTTAGGCTGTTCATAAGAATAGCCATTGTCTGGTTTTTACCAATGTAAAGTCCCGAAATTATCAATATTTTCTAAGAAGTGAGTTTGGTTAAGTTAATTCGTATATTTAAAAGGTCAATAAATAAAAAAAGAAAAAATTATATTTTAGTGGGTAGAGAACACCACTGCTCCCAGGAGAAAAGAATGTCAATTCTTAAGCTAACAAAGGATGGAAAATCAAGTAAGGACATTCAAAAAACCCTTGAATGTTCTGCCAAAATGGTATCCAATGCCATTAAATATGAATGGAAGCCCGAAAACCGTGGTACCATACGTAAAACCACAGATATAGAGCATCGACGTATAGTTCCTTACAGCAACGTCTATCCTTTTGCATCCTTTAGGGACATATAGTCTGAGCTGAACTTGGGAATCAGCGACGTTACAATTCGGAGACGACTACTGAATCAAAATTTCAGTGCGAATAGTCCACGATAGGGTCCCCTACTTAGACCTATGCATATTATGCAAGGTTAAGCTTCCCTAAAACCTACTTAAACTGGTCAGTCTCCAAATGGCTTTATATCCTTTGGACTGATGGGTCAAAAATAGTTCTATTTGGTAGTATTTTGTATTTAATAAATAGAGTAACAACATATCAAACTATAATATATATATGCGTACAAATCGATATATTGGTAGTATGAAAATAAAAATCTATTAATAGTTATAATCATTTTTCATTAAAAAACAAATATTTCTTATATAATTTCTTATCTCATATAAGCTTAAAAAAAGAACGCTATAGTCAAATGCTGCTACTATAAGATACGCGATACTGAGCTAATAGAAGTACCACAGGAAAAGGGAGGTTTAAATACTAAATCATAAATTGACTGTAAACTACAATCTTTGGAAATACATTTTTAAAAAGAAGACGCCCCTCATATCTAAACTTTAAAAATTAAGATGTTGAAGAAAAATGAACCAACTGCCTAACGCTTTTTAAGCTCAAATACGTTTAGGATTCATTTGTATAAGTACTCCGCTAAAGTGATATTGATAGAATAAGGTTCGAACACACCGGTCTTTTGATTGTTGTCTGTTATTCTGTATATACTTCAGAGGGGAAATGGATAAAGGTAATTTAAAAAGATATTTACGGTTAACGATATGTATTTCCTGTATTGAGTTCCGGAGGTGTTTCAATCGAAAATGCACAATTTTACCGAATCTTCACAATGACAACTATTTCGTACATTTCCCTTACAAAATAAATTAAATTAAACAAACTTTGTATTAAAAACTGTTAAATGAATTGAACAAGATCCTTGAATATCAGATACCCGTTACTCAAAAAAAATAACAAAATTAAAATTAAAATATCCGAAGTGTGGACGTTGCGATTATTGGTGGTTTTTAGAAGAACCACCATATAACTGTGGGCGTACCAGAACTTTTTTTGGTAAATCGATAGAAATTTAAAAGACTAATACAAGAATGAAATAAGAGGGAATAATAATAATTTTTAATTTTTTTTTTAATTTAAAATATCGATAGACATCGGGGAAAATAATAAGAAGAAATAAGGGATTTGTGGGCGTGGAAACAATTTTACCAAATCGATAAAAATTTAAAAGACTAATAAAAATATAAAAAATGATCAAAATATTTTTCAAAAGTGTGGTCGTGACCGGATTGGGCGGTTTGTTGGCGTTAGAGTGGGCATGGCAATACGTTTTTTATCAAATCGATAGGAATTTACAAAACTAACAAGAGAGAATGCTGTAGTCGTGTTCCCAGACTATCAGATAGCTAGTGGTAATGAATTTCATCATTCTTTTGGGATATCGATAGCTACTGGGAAATAAAATGAAAACAATTTAAAAATTGTTTCAAAGTGTAAAAAGGGACCGGTTTGGCTGTTAGAGTGGGCGTGTCAAAAAAAATCGATAGAAATTTACAGGACTAATAAAATTATAAAAAAATATACAATAATTTTTTTTTAATGTGTGCGTGGCAGTTTAGGGCGGCTTTATTGCGTTCGAGTGGGCGTGGCAAAAAGTTTTTTGGAAAATCCATAGAAATTTACAGACCAATAAAACAAAAACTAAAAAAAAAAAAAAATTCACAAATGTGGGACTGGCAGTTTTGGGCGGTTTTAGGGCGTTAGAGTGGACGAGCCAAATTTTTTTGGTGCAAATCCATAGAAATTTACAAGAAAAAATATCAAAACATTTTTCAAAAGTGTGGTTGTGGCAGTTTTATGCGGTTTGTGGGCGTTAGAGTGGTGGTGGCAACATGGGTCAAGCTTGCGCTGCATCTATGTCTCTAGAATCTGTATGCTGAACTTAACATTCTAGCTTTTATAATTCCTGAGATCTCGACGTTCATACGGACAGACGTTCAAGGAGAGGTCGACTCGGCTATTCATCCTGATCAAGAATATATACATATATATACTTTATATGGTCGGAAACGACTCCTTCTGCCTGTTACATACTTCTAACGAACGGGTATAAAAATAGGAAAATATGTTTTGATAATTTTCTAAAGAGTGGGCGTATCGGTTTTGGGTGGTTTGCAATAAACATGCACTGCGTTTATATCTCCAGAATCTTTATGCTTAATCTCAATATTGTAGGTTTTATGGACAACGACAAACTAGGAAGGACAGGAATGCATATGTATGTACATATGTTGCTGTAATAGTTTTGAAGTTTGAATGAGTTTAAACTCTGCAATTAAATAGGTCGGTTTTCAAATTTCTAGTGCCACCCCACCACCGGCAAATAGGCCAGACATCGGAATTCCAAGCAATGGGAAAGGAATAGAAGACAAAATCAATAGCTTAGAAATTGTGTCAGCTGCATAAAAAGTGGCTACACCTGTCACACTGATGCCAATGTACGGTAAAATATACACATCAGCCATATATTTCTTATTAATGCGTAATAAAGCTTAATTCGAAACCAGTTTGGATATGCGTATGTGTTAAGTGTTAATACATACATAAATACTTTATAAGGTGGAAAAAGGGTTCTTCTACCTGTAGTGAGTGAATTTTTACTCTACGATTTCCTATCATTTCTAATACTTTGGATTGCAGAAGCAAGCTTTGATTGGTAGTGTTCCCATTCCTGAGTTTATAGTTATAGACCGCTGCGACAAACGATCAGCGAAGATTAATTGTGATGAGAGCAGTTTAATGGTCCTGTCTGACTTATTTATATTAAACCGTTTTTGGTTTAAGCAAAATATGAGTTTAGTTCTCGAAAAAAACATTGCCTTTAGTTCACACTGCTACCTTGAATTTAAGCAATTAGTTTGGTTAAACCTAACAATTTGTCTCTAACAAACTTAGCTATTTATTTGAGAAGACAAACAAATCCTTTGCACAATCTGTCTCCTTGAAAGTGTCCTTGTGTCCTTGCGCTAGTGCGATTAGGACACTGTGCGTAACTAGGGGCTCCTGCTCTCTCCAATTGTCATATACAGCTGTGTTCATAAAAATAGCAGTGCGAGGGAAACTAATAAATACGAAGGTATATTTCCATGTCCTATTTCGAAATCGACTTTTTATTACACTTATTTTCGTAAAATGGAATGTGTAGATAGGGAAAAAAAAGAAAACTCCGATAGTTTTTATGTTATCCTTTTTTTATTTGCATTCTTGAGCAAAATCACAACCTTTAGGCTGTTCATAAGAATAGCCATTGTCTGGTTTTGACCAATGTAAAGTCCCGAAATTATCAATATTTTCTAAGAAGTGAGTTTGGTTAAGTTAATTCGTATATTTAAAAGGTCAATAAATAAAAAAAGAAAAAATTATATTTTAGTGGGTAGAGAACACCACTGCTCCCAGGAGAAAAGAATGTCAATTCTTAAGCTAACAAAGGATGGAAAATCAAGTAAGGACATTCAAAAAACCCTTGAATGTTCTGCCAAAATGGTATCCAATGCCATTAAATATGAATGGAAGCCCGAAAACCGTGGTACCATACGTAAAACCACAGATATAGAGCATCGACGTATAGTTCCTTACAGCAACGTCTATCCTTTTGCATCCTTTAGGGACATATAGTCTGAGCTGAACTTGGGAATCAGCGACGTTACAATTCGGAGACGACTACTGAATCAAAATTTCAGTGCGAATAGTCCACGATAGGGTCCCCTACTTAGACCTATGCATATTATGCAAGGTTAAGCTTCCCTAAAACCTACTTAAACTGGTCAGTCTCCAAATGGCTTTATATCCTTTGGACTGATGGGTCAAAAATAGTTCTATTTGGTGGAACTGGTTCACTACAGTATATCTGACGACCTCCAAACACGGAGCACCACCCAAAACACCCACTGAAGACTTTCAATCATGGTGGACCTAAAATCATGGTATGGGCTTGTTTTTTTTACAATGTTATGAGTCCATACCATATGATGTATGGTATTATAGACCAAAACGCATATGAAAATATACTTAGTGATGTCTTATTGTCATATTCTGAATATAATATGCCCTTAAAATGGACATTCCAACAGGATAATGATCCGAAACACACAAGCAATTCGGATAAGAATGGGTTCACCCAAAATCGAATTGATGTAATGCCTTGGCCAGCACCACCTTCCAATTTAAACACGATTGAAAACGTGTGGGGGGACATTAAACAAAATGTGTCGACGCCTAAGGCTCAGATTTGGCAAGTTTTGCAGGATGCATGGTCAAAAATACCCCCCAAACGTTGCCAGGACCTGGTGGACTCCATGCCGCGTGGGTATAAGGCTGTACTGGCTAACAAATGCTATCCCACCAAGTATTAGGCCCTAATTAACACATAAAAGATGAAAATGAAAGATGAAAAACTTATAAGAAAGTTCGTTCTTAGTAAAATTTAATTTTGTTACTATTTTTTTATAGCACTGCTATTTCAGAGAACACCAGAATTTCTGCCTATTATGTTGTTTTAATCTATATTTTCGAAACTATTGTGAAACATTTGTTAAGTAGTTTAAAAATAAATACCTAACGATATTATAGAAAAAATTTGAAATTGGAAATTGCCTATATACAGAGGTGGTCAAAAGTTTTTACACAACGAGCTTTTTTTCAATTAGTTGACAATTGAAAAAGAACCCGTTGTGTAAATACTTTTTACCACCTCTGTATATAGGCAATTTCCACACTTTGGGAGCTTTTGACTGAGCGTTTGCGCCTCTCCAATTAGGCGCATCCCAGCACCCGGAACACCATCCACTACGACTTGGAGCAACTAGCGAGGGATGTATCACACCGGACCGCAGACCCTGCTTGCCGCAAGCACACAAACTAGTCAACAGAATCACTCTCCACACTCTAGATCTCAGATAGCACAGGGAGAAGTGCATATTGGTCGGCCGCATCCCTCTCTCGAATCACTTTTCCACTCACCCACCTACACACATACACACAATTACTCCTGCAGGGCAATGGTAGTACCAATTTGTATGGCGCAAGGGACCGCATCATCTATTGCAGCTGGTTAGTTTCACCCAAATATTAATACCTTTTAAATGTAGGACCAGGACCCAACGGTTTCGTTGATTAACTCGCACCCGCTCTCTAATCACGGAACAACAACACTTGATGGATGTTTTCAAGTGGGACTTAAGTAGAGCTGCGATGCGATAGTTCCAAGGGAGGTATCGATAGTGCAGAGTCATCGATACCTCACGCCAATCATCGATTGCTGACTGACTCCACTACTTCCTATATTTTCCAGGTGCTGGAAACATTATTTCAAGAAACCTAAATTTGGTTAATTTCTGCAGTTGATTGGCTTGGATTCGTTGTTCACATTTTATTGCCGTGTTGATGCTTAAACCGCTTTTTCGCTTTTCAGCATTAAATCTTGTATAAGTGAATCCAACGCTATTTTAATGTTGATCTTTTCATGATTGATAAATATTCTTGTATCGCTGCTTCAACTGTCCCTACTTACAAATTACCCATATATTGAGAAGTGGACAATACATGAAACCTTAAAGGTGAAAATGATTTACTGTATACCAAAGCAGCAAAAATAAGACAATTACCTTCAGTATATTCAAGAAATGTGCCTAAAGAAACGTGTAATAACGTACAATTGCGGGTGATTTTGAGTTGCCACACCAACATTTACATAGTTTGGGAGCTGCCATCCTGCCGTATACAGAAGTCGGGAGTTGCCATATTTTTACCAAAGTGTACTGGATTCGAATCGTTACGAACATTTACATGATATACCTCCCTCCCAATAGGTAACGGTATTTTCACATCAGTCATATTCTACGTTATAGTAAAATTCTATGAATGATTTCACAATATACCAAGCTCATTGCGCACCATCGTCTTGCCAGCGCAGTGGTCGAACTATGTTAATAATGTGACAGACACGTACAATAATCAAAATAAATTCATAATGTGACATATATAAGTTAGAACGTTCTCAAGAACTCAAAAACGCTTTAAAAAATTTTCACCGTGTCACAGCACTCCGTTCTGCTTTTGATTTAACTTTTTAACACACCTTTTCGGCAAAAATAGAGTGGAATCGGTTTTGTTTATTAACTTTTACATTTTATAAGTATCAGAAAATGTGGTTGTACTCGCAACTCATCTGGGGGAAATGCAAATTGTAAAAAAACTTAAAAATTTTTCAAAATAGTTGGCGTGGCCGTTTGTCCGCGTATTGCGTTTAAGTGGGCGTGGCAATCTTTCTTTCTTTGGCAATCGATAGAAATTTGAGCGAGAAATTTGATTTGGACTAAAAAAATTATGAAAAAAGATCAATAATTGTTTAAAAATGTGGGCGTGGCAGTTTTGGGCGGTTTAAGGGCGTTGAACTGGGCGTGGCAAAATTTTTTTTGCAAATAAATAGACACTTACAAGACTGATCAAAATGTGAAAGAACATCAAAATATACTTCAAAGGTGTGGGCGTGGCAGTTCTTGTGGGTGTTAGAGGCGGCGTGGCAAAGTTTTTTTTTGAAAAACCGAAAAAAATTTACAAGACATCTATGTCTCTAGAATCGGCATGCTTAATCTTAACCTTCTAGCTTTTATAGTTCCTGAGATCCATGAGACGGACATGGCTAGATCAACTCGGCTATAGATCTTGATCAAGAATATATATATACTTTATATAGTCGAAAGCGCTTACATTTGCTTGTAACATACTTTTCAACCAATACAGTATACCCTTTTACACTACAAGTGCGTTACTCGTATTTAACCCGTTTTACAATAAATGTGAAACATTTGTTGAATTATTTGAAATTTAATACCTAAGAAATTTTGGCCATTAAAACAGTATATCATAAAATTTTTATTTGTATTTACATATATATATATAAATACAATCTGCTGTAGGTCCAAACGAAAGGTATCGCAATCACTAAAGCGGTTGTATTACCAGAATTTTGAATTTAATGCTTCGGGATGAAAAGTAGTGAACATGTAAAAGGATATATACATATTTAAACAAGAGAAAATGCTCTAGTTGATAATCCCGATTATCATATACTCTTTACACAGCTAGTGGAAATGCGATCGCGAAATTTCATAATTTTTCTGGAAAATCGATAGATTTAGGTGATTAAAATTAGAAAAAATTTAAAAATTGTTGAAAAGTGTGGGCGCGGCAGTTATGGGGTTTTGTAGGTGAAAGAAGGGGCATGGCCACAGTGTTTTGTTTACCGATAAAAATTGGCAAGATAAATAATAAAACGGAAAATAATTTTAAACATATTTCAAAGTACATATTTAAACAAGAGAAAATGCTCTAGTTGATAATCCCGATTATCATATACTCTTTACACAGCTAGTGGAAATGCGATCGCGAAATTTCATAATTTTTCTGGAAAATCGATAGATTTAGGTGATTAAAATTAGAAAAAATTTAAAAATTGTTGAAAAGTGTGGGCGCGGCAGTTATGGGGTTTTGTAGGTGAAAGAAGGGGCATGGCCACAGTGTTTTGTTTACCGATAAAAATTGGCAAGATAAATAATAAAACGGAAAATAATT
Source organism: Drosophila sechellia (assembly GCF_004382195.2). Lineage (NCBI taxonomy): Eukaryota > Metazoa > Arthropoda > Insecta > Diptera > Drosophilidae > Drosophila > Drosophila sechellia. The sequence goes on along the minus strand of NC_045949.1, from coordinate 20,911,121 downwards.
TTAAACATATTTCAAAGTGGGGGCGTGGAAGTTTTGGGCGGTTTTACGGCGTTGAAGTTTTTTGGTAAATATAAATATGGAGAAATATCACAACACTTTGCAAAAGTGTTGGCGTTGGATATTATTCTTTACTTTATTAAATAATCTTTGTTTTGAACGTGCGAATGTATACATATTAACAGCTACAGATTATATGTAATTATTAATTTATCGTTTCTTATTTCCATATTTATATACTTTTCATCACTTGTACTAAGCAAATGCTCTTCTAAATAGGCTTCTCCTTATTTAATTTACAACACTTGGAAAATGTTTCTAATTTTTTGAAGTGATATTTGATCCTTTGGGGTATTTCTATATAACATTAAATATAGTATGTGAGTCTCTTTCTGTTCATTTACATTGCACACCTAGGGAGCTACACATCTATATTGCAATTTTTATTTACGAATATATTTCGGTTTACTTTGCGTATATTTAGCACAATCGTAACAGAATTTGATTTTAATTTGCTCCAATCTGTACGATTATAAAATCACTATGCCTAAGAATATTGCTATATAGACCCCGCTCAGAAATAATTTCGATATCTTCACTTAATTGCAGATTTTCAGCGATTTCTTCTAGGCTTTTCACTTAAGCATAAGCATATACGTAAGTATGTATATATGATACATAAATGTATTTATATGAGAAATTCACCAAAAATAAACATGTTTTTCGAAAAGTATATGTACTTCGCACTTAAAAAAGATAAGATGAAAACTAAATTACAACAGTCTTGGTAAACTAAATAAAACATAAAATAACTGTAAGCTCTACTGTCTTAACTATCTACCAGTAACATTTAACCACTTTATACACAGGTACATCGATCGGAAATTGAATACAATATAAAAAATAATAATTGTAGAAAGGATACCAGAGGAAGTGAAAAGTTTTATTAGAAATTACACTTTTTTCCGAAATGTTGAGTTTAAACAAACTGACTGACTGGGCTTGATTGACTCGGCTTGATCTTGATCTTTTTTTAAATAATTATCTATACCCTTTAGTCCGACTTGAAACATTTACATTCTCCTCACGGAAGAACGGGTATCAGGTATAGAAACTCAGTTCAGAATCTTGCACTGCTTCCAACAAATCGATGTTTTGGAGTTTGTGGGAGAGCTTAACTTCCTGCGACCTACCCAAAATACGAAATCCTGACTAATCAAACATAATAAACAAGCTTATCTCGACACCGAAGAGGAGAGACTTCCCCCAACTACTATTTTTTACTTAATTATTACTATGGCCCCAGCCACCCTCACTCACTCACCCTTACAAGCCTCCTCTCGTCGTATCACCACCCACTGAGCACCGTTATTTTATTACTGTTTACCGTCCGAGCGTTACTATTGGCGTCCCTTTCCCGTGTACGGTGTCCTAAGTCTGTCGACCCATAACGGAAATGTGCCAATTTTAGTTTCGGTACGTTAATTGTTTTCCTGTCCGCCCACACACCCCTCTTACCACGTTTTCTACTCTTACATCCAATGGAAGGTTTCAAGTGCATTAAAAAGATCATGGGTGGTAAATTAACCTATTGAGGCGTCACTTTGTAGACCGTCGTTCCTCAGACGGCAGGACCGCTAGTTAACGGTAATTGATTCCATGTTTTTCATCCTATTACAAACAATTATATTTATGCACACTATATATGTAAGTTCCTATGATATACATAGATACCGATTGTCAAATCGGTTTAAAATTAGAGTTGTAAATTAAAAAAGACTAACAAAAGAACTAAGGAGATAAAGTGGTCTTAGCTTTAGTATTTTGCATGATTGCATGAATTGAGATATACATACATACAAAGATACATTGGCATATAGGCGCATAGCTAATTATCTAAGATCGATCAGGATAGAAGCTTATACATACATATACATATACACAACTTTAACCATAACTTTAAGTACAATCAAGTGTTAGCCTTCTTCGTGGTAACTTATTAACAGTTTTAGGTCTTATCTAAAGTATACATATTTCTTGATATTTAACAGATATATTTTAAGTAACCGTTATTTTTATTTTAATTATCAAAAAACATATACTAAGCTCATCAAAATATATGTAATCCATATGGTTAATGTATCTGTTTATGTTTTAAAGCAAATTATTTATCTTGCTAATACAAATTTAAATAATTATACCAATATGTTACTAATATTTCATAGCATGTAATGAACAACAAAAGGACCCACGTGTGCAATCTAAGGCAGTCCTGCTTGGTAAAGCAGTCGACTTCCTACATCAGTCAATTAAAAAACTGCGTTACTGCTTGCAAATGTCCTTTGCAACAATAAAAGCGCTCGGAAATTCAAAACAAATCATTTTGAAAAGTAAAGCTTATTCTTTATTTCTGTCATGTTTTGTCTTTTTACCGAAACGAGAGTCATGTCTTCCTATATTAGCCCAGTAAATCTATATAAATATGGATTTTATAGGATCGAACATGCTCTTTTACAACTTTACAATCATTTGACTAAAATTATAAAACTCTCTAAAGATGTATAGAATTAAATGTGTGCCTGAAGAAATGAAGTATCAGATCGAAAATTAAAATTTCTTATTGTAAATTAAATATTTGCTGGTTAGGTTTATTGCAAAAATGTTCCATAAATGACACAATTGTATGAAAGCATAATAACTCACAAGGTTTCGAACACTCAAGCCGGTGAATCCACCGCGCTGGGGTTCATAAATATCGTTTTTGAGCGCTATAAATGTGTGCAACCACTTTTCAATCCCGTTTCTTACGATCCCGGAACCACCGCGTTATGGATGGCTTACAGAAACTCTCGGAAGGGCTCGTCGAAATTATCATTGATATCAGCAAAGCTCGTGGCATTGTTGACCACTCCGACACCAACCCCGATTCCAACTCCCAGGCCCACCGATGTAGTGCCATTTAGTATAAGCCTAGGCTGCTGCGATTGAATGCTCATGCTGGTCCCCAGATGGCCATGGCCATGAATCGCTTGCTGATGGTGCGGAAGATGGCTGGCTTGCTGCTGCTGCTGCTGCTGCTCCATCGGTGTCTGCAAGTGTATGGCTTGTGATTGGATGCTCTGCATCGCGGGGCTGGCGGTCACTGTGGTAGCGTTCAGCAGGCTGCCGTCGGTAGCTGCCAAGAGGGCGCAGTCAAAGGGTCCTCCGCTGGCCAGGGTATCCTCAAAGCATAGCGTCGCTGCATTGGAATTTAAAGCAATACCACTCGCTACTGGTCCCCCACTTTCGGAGGTAAGATTTGAGAGCAGCACCCCACCAACGGCCCCCGAGTTCAGCTCCAAGGCCGCCGCCTCCTCATTGCGCTTGGAGAGTATTATGTGCGTCAGATTTATGATATAGTTTTTGGCCAGTGTGAGTGTTTCAATCTTGGACAGCCGTCGCTCCATCTCCACGTGCGGTATGACCTCTCGAAGCGATTGAAACGCATCGTTTAGGCTGTGCATCCGCATTCGCTCGCGTTCATTTGACTCCAGACGACGCATATTCCGCTCCTTAGCGTTCAGGGCGCCTTTCCGCCGCCTACTGGCGTTTGCATTGGAAGAGTTGGAGCTGGTACTGTTCGCTGCAATGGTAGATGGACAGGCTCCTGAGCTAGCATGGTGTACCCGTCCGCGGCCTGATGGCCCATCACCGCCCAGAGAGCAGCCGGACGGATGTCCAGTGTTGGTGGTGCTGCCACCCCCGTTGCTGCTGCCGCCTCCGCCGCTCGTGTCATCGCTTTGCGAACTGGAGTCTGTCATCTCCAGGTCATAAGTATTATTGCTTAGCTGGAAGCAGCAAAAATGGAAGACATTATAATAGGTCCATTCGCTTGGCCTTTTTACGATCTACCTGTGAAGTTCGTCTGGTGGCACGACGGACGGGTCGAGAACTTCCCTCCGCCGATTCTGAAGACAGTCCATTGTGTCCGTCTGTGTTGTAATTGTTGTTATTGTGATGCAATTGATGTTGTAATTGCATAAAATCATGGCTGCCCATTAGTTCCGTTAGCTGTGTGGCATCCATGATTGTTGAAGCCTTCTGTTGGCGGAACAAAAATCGTCGACTGTAAAAATCAAAACACATTACAAATAGTTTATTATATAATACAGAACTCCAAGAAGAGTATCTTACTATGGCGCAAGCTAACAGTTAAAACGTGATATCTGCACAAATAAACATGTAAAACCTACAAATCCTGCGTGGTATTTGCTTTAAGTCGAAAAATCAGCCAGAGTAAAGAAATGTCTTTACTAAATTTAGATTTTTCTTCGTTTTATTGTTCGTCTTGACTGTTTCTGTCGGTATACCAAAAACACTTTGACCACGCCCCTTGACAGTTTTGAACAATTGTTAAATTTTTTCTGGTATATTCCCCAATATCTATATAGAAATTTCGCGGTCACATTTCCACTAGCTGAGTAGCAGGTATCTGATAGTCGGGGAACTCCGACCTCTCTATTGCTATTTTTTTAAATTCTTCATTGCACTCCGAATTGATCAGACGCAGAAAATAATCATTCTGAAAGTGGGAAAGAAAAAAAATTTTGATATTTTATGAATACTGGTATTAAACTTATACAAACTCACAATTGTTGAATACGCTGTGCTTTTGCTTCATCAATACGCCAATTTTCGATAAAGAAAAAATGGCCAAAATCATTTTCTTTGATTATTGTTGACTAGTTTTTATCTATGCGCACCTTTGATATTAACATTTGCCATTGGACGTTTCTATTTGCTACAATAAAAAAGTTCGTATACAGCTGTCTCATAATATAATATTTCAAACGTATTATTATACCCATTACTCGTAGAGTAAAAGAGTTTAATAGATTCGTTGAAAAGTATGTAACAGGCATAAGGAAGCGTTTCCGACTATATATGTATATATATTCTTGATCAGGATCAATAGCCTAGTCGATCTGGCCTTGTCCGTCCGTCTGTCTGTCTGTCCGAACGTCTCGATCTTAGGAACTATAAAAGCTAAAATATTGAAATTAGGCATGTAGCTTCCAGAGACATAGACGCTGCGCAGGTTTGTTGACCCATGTTGCAAACGCCCAAAAACCGCCGAAAACTGCAACAGCCACACTTTTGCAAAATGTTTTGGTATTCCTTCGTCTTATTGTTTGTCTTGCTAATTTCTATCGGTATACCATACCGACTTAGCACTCTCTCTGGCTTTTGTTAGAATCTATTGCATTTATAACATAAACGCTATATAACATAATCATAAACATATTCTCTCTTGTTTTTACATATTATTACTGACTTACAAAAGATTTACAAAGATCTGTGATGCTTGCACCCGACAGATGAAAAAGTATGTAAATTAAGTTTTTGTGTTAGAGATGGATATTGAATATATGTACATGGAATATATCGCAGTCCAGATTCGATATACAACGCACGTCCGAAGATCTGGCTAACCAGTGTTCAGGTAAATGATCTGTGTCATCTTTAAGCCATTCCATTTTATTGTAAATGATACGCAGTTGTTTGCCCCTAGGTCGAGCCAGCTCCTTAAACAGTTCAGATTCAAACTGTGTGTTTTATACTTATGTTAGGTGGTTCGAAACGTAGAACCCATTCTGACCAACAGGTGGCACAGGAATAGCCTTTGCCCACCTAAAACGAAGTTAGTTGATACGTCACAAATATTGCTAGACGATGGTGATTGCACTACATTATCAGAGGCTACATTATCATACCTTTGACATGTATGGTATCGGTCGTACCCCGCGAAATGTAGCCAGGAGATGAAGAAACTTGCCTTGGTGACGCTTTTTCAAATCTTTACCTAAAAGCAAACACGTTATGTGTTTACTATAATATTTTCCCATCTACTCAGTGATTTAAATATTTTATAGTTTCATAAATAGAGAGCGATTTGTTCATGCAGTAGTTTTCTCAGTGTCAAATACTTTTTTTTAGCGAAAAAAAGGCATCAAATGCACCAAATAAGTTCTAATATGAAAGCCTTTCTAACATTCTTAAGCAGTTCTGACAGTAATGATTAAAAATGTGCAGAGCAGGCCGGCACCTAGATAATAGTTAATGATGACGTGTATGATTTTTAGTGTTTCTGTGATGTTTAATTTCGCGTGCACTAGAACTACAGACAATGCTATAGTGGAGTTCCCCGACTATCAGGTACCAATATATCAGAAAAAAAAATAGACTGTTTGTGGGCGTAGAGTGGGCATGGCAAAAATATTTGCTTATTAAATTTACAAGTCCAGCAAAAATATGAAAAAAGATAAAAACATTTTTCAAAAGCACTGGCGTGACAGGTTTGCTCGGTTTGTAGATGTTAGAGTGGGTGTGGCAAGATGGGTCAACAAACTTGAGCTGCGTCTATGTCTCTACAATCTGAATATTTAGTCTCAACCGATCAGCTTTTAAGCTCAAGGAAGCTGGGGTCGGAAAAATCGAATTTATTAAATTTGAAATCTGGAATTGTTTTCCCACCAATTATTTTTTTGCCCACATCCAGTTTTTTAGATATAAATTTTTAAAAAGTTCAAAAATCAAAAAGTTGACGATTTTCAAATTTTTTTATTCGCAATAACATCGTTTAGAATTTTGAAAAAATGTTCAAGTAAATCTCGGTCTACTCAGAGAATAATGCGTTTGACCATCTCTTACAACTAAATATTACCAATATAATTGTTTGCACAACCATTATTATTAGTTTTTATCGTGTGCACACCCTTAAAAAAACCTATACAACGTTTTTTTTTGTTTGCGCACATTTAAAAATAACCAATTGCCCTAGTCCGCCTCTTAAAAATATGTTTTTTCAATAAATAGATGGACAGAACCAGATCGACTCTGCTATTGATCCCGATCAAGAATATAAATACTTTATATGGTCGGAAAAGTTTCCGCCTACCTATTATATACTTTTCAACGAATCTAGTTCATATACCATTTTACTCTACGAGTAACGGGTATAAAAATGTACCTATCATTTACCTATACCTGCAATTAGGTTGATGAAAAGTCCATAGATGCAAAAAAAAACTCCAATACGGTTCGAGATGACCTTTGTGTTCCTTGGACGTGTTTGCCATTATAAGGATGCCAACAATATATCATAATTTAAATCGATGAAGAATAGCATTCATCGTACCAAATGAAAGAGCTCTATAAGACCAAATGCTGTTTAAACTGCGGTTTTAGTAACTGATAATATTCTTTCACCAGATCGATTGTGCTCTAAAAAATCGCGGTCGGATATGCAGCGGTCTCCACTGACCACGAAACACGCTTTGAACAAGAATTCGACTTTTTTCGTTTAAAACATCACCATATAGATATCGCGAGCCATCATAATTCGGGCCTTCTTTTGGTTTCATTTAGTGCACTGTTGTACATCGTCGATTGCTTGTATTTTGTAATGGTACAGTGGTGTTCTCAAACTCTTGTAATAGGCTATGGATTCTGTATAAGAAGTGCCATAGAGCCTGAGTCGACGAGGACTTTGGAGTTTGGTGAGATCTTCGCAGGCGTGGCCTTTGCCTTAATCGTCCAGCGAAGAAGGCAACAGCAGGCGTGCGATTTTCGTTTCCAAAATGGTGACTAATAGCAAATTTCTTCTTTCTGATCTCCAGATTACTGAAAGTCGGATAAGTCGCTCTCGAATATTAGGGTACTGGAAAAAGAGAGATCCCAAGTTGCGAGGTTCGCCGGATATCAATTGCTGTCGTGTTGTCAGATTCACTTTAATGTGTGTGAGTATATGAATTTGTGAAAGACTTTCATTTACCAATAGTAATGATTATTTAAAAAAGTTTTGGCTCGCGAACTGATAAACCCCTATAGTGCACTATAACTACACGGTTCATGTTACTTACTATATATCCCCGTACTCTCTAGACAACAAATCATGCTTGAGTAAGAGTGGGCGTGGCCAGAATGTTTTTCGCATTACGATTAAAAAGATGTTGAATGTTTTTATCGCATCTATTTTAATTATAGCGAAATGCAAAAAAATGAAACCTATCCCAAAACGAATTAAAAATTATGCCGCTTCGTTTTCATGAAATAAAAGTTTACCCGTTTAATGTTTTCTTTAATTTGGGAATACATCAACTTCTTGCTAAACTCTTCTGTACGTAAACAATATACCCTTTTTGCCAAGAGTTGAGGAGTATAAAAAACATTTACCGATGAAACGCTTTTGCCGCGTTGTCGTTGTTATGGTTATGCCCTTTGGCTTACCAGCATTTGACCCGGAACCTGCATCAGCGTTTAAAGCGTGAGACAGACCAAGGAATACGCGGGACGACAAATGTACATTGACTTTGTTGTAATAGAAACCGTGCACTTTTGCAGTGCATTTATTCCGTCGTCGGTGTTGAATGAAACAAAAGTGTCGCTATTATTTAACGACAACAGCTCCTTGGACTTCAGACTCTTTGGGATCTCTTAAGAAATGGCAAGGCTTAACATAGCGGCGGTCTATGCAAAGTACAGGTTTATAAATTCCATTTAACAGTTTCTTTCATTTTTATTTAAGTCATTGTATTATAATCGCATATTTTTTGTTAAGATTTACAGAGTTTTGTCTTAGAAGGACACAAAGGGGCTCCAAGATTTCCCCGTATGCCTTAATAATTAAATTAATATAAAAAAAAAAAAGTTTGGTCTGTAAAAATGTATTTATAATTCAATTGGGTTTTAAAGGCAGAAAATAAGTTTACCATTTCGGTTAGCAAACAGTAGATGAATAGCCTTAAACCAACGCATAATCACAAAAAATTCTTGGACTTCTTTATTTAGAAAACTTCCGCACAACCTTTAAATTTGTTTGTCATATCATGGGAATGGCTAAACGTTACCTCGATCAAGGCAATACGATAGAAATGTCTACTTTTTCTTTGGAGACAACTGAAAATTTCACTTTCATTGTTGTCGCAAGAAAGGGGTTTGAGGATCTTAGCGATGCAACCTGCACCTGGTCTTGTGTAATATTTATTACGCTTTCTATTAAATAAAGCATACTTTTGTGAGCAATTGTTTTCCTTTTCTGTGCGGTCCACCCGCTAAGTTACAACAACGTATACTGCAGTTGACAAGTGTATGGGGAATTTTGTAAATGAAGTAAACTTATGCCATGCCCGAATGGCTACCGATTGCTGAAAATAAATAAAGTCAGTTTTCTATGCTTTCTATTATTTTTTTAGTGGTTTGCTTGTGTCAGCTTTCCCTAATTAGTTGGCTATTTACGGAGACTCATAGCTGCAAATTTATATTTTGTAATTGTTTTTACTCAACCTAACAAGGCATTTCGGCCAGCTTAATTGTATTGACAACTTACATGTATTTGGACGTAACTAATCCACGATGTTTTTAAATATATAAAAGCACTTTTTAACAACTCTCACAATTCATGATGCATTTCATTTTTGCTAACTATTTATATAGATGCTTGGCTATCCTTTTTGATTTCCCATTCTAAGCAATAGTATTTATTTAAAACTTCCGCACAATTCAAATCAAGTTTCTCGGGAGCGCACAACGATTACCGGAAACGCGGAAGCGCTGGTGATGACGGCCACTTGTGGAATGGCTGAAAGAACGAAGCGGTGCCATCGGCCGACCCGAGTCCAGACAAAAGACGAATCACAAGCCTGGCCGATGGGAGTCGAGTCGAGCAACAAGTCCACCCAGCAGAGGGGGCTGGAGCTTCCGCCCGCACGAGAGCCTGAGTCGAAACAGACTGGCGAATGGAGAGCAACTGAAAATACTCAAAAACGGAGTGGATCTCTGAGTCAGAGTGTTTTTTTCGTATTTTCCAAAGGATTGAGGTGCCACATCTGAATTTAGAGGATTATGTTCTGTGGGTCCTTTAATTAATGTCTGCATATTGATAATGCAGTCCTTACCCACGATAACTCCTTAATATAAATACTAAGTAACTGTTTGAATATATTTTTTGTATATGAAAATGTTTACGAATGTAACTAATGTGAGTTACCTTTTAGTGCCTGCACTATTTATAAAGTTTTTATAGCCAAAGAAATTGTTTGTTTTCGACCCCAATATTATAATTTTGTGCATTCTGACCGAAACTCGTATTTAAGAATTATTAAATATTTGGCAAACAAAAACTCCGTTAGCAGGGCAAGACTTTCCATTACATTATATCAATAAGTACTAGCTTTCATGAAAAACGAACGTAAAAACGTAAAACGAATATACCCTTCCCGGCACGTTATCCCAGGCTAGTCCACACATATACAGATGCAGTTCAAATGCCACCACACATATTTGCCCAACGGGGTGGCTTGTGCCTCGGAGTTCCTAGACATGGACACCACGTGCTCTGGCTCAACTCCAGAGGGGGGTATTGAGCCATAGGGCGGGGGCACCCACAAGGAACTATGGGAAATTTTACCACTATTTCTGAACAAAATTAATAACTCCAGAACGGAGAGAGATATTAAGATAATTTTGCATTGGGTTACACTAGCCCATGTCTCTTATGATACCAAAAATTGTGAGCGGGGCAACGCCCCTTATATATTTTTTATAAAATTTTTCGAAGTGTGGTCGTGACCGGTTCGGCGGGTTTAGGGCGTTATAGTGGGCGTGGCAAAATGAGTCAACAAACTTGCGCTGCGTCTATGTCTCTAGAATTTTTATGCTCAACCTTCTAGCTTTTATAGTTCCTGAGATCTCCACGTTCATACGGACAGACAAACATGGCTAGATTGACTAGGTTATTGATCCTGATCAAGAATATATATACTTTATAAAGTCGGAAACGCTTCCTTCTGCCTGTTACATACTTTTCAACGAACCTAGTACACCCTTTTACTCTACGAGTAAAAGGTATAATTATCTCTTATCTGATTATTACTCTGAACTTGGAAAAGTGTGCTTAAGTCATAATAATCTAAAGCAATTATCTAAACAAGAATAATAAGCTACAACATGAGGTACATTTCATTGATTTTTAAGTTCAGTCATCAAACAAATGCTTTTGTGAGGCAACTTATATTTTACTCAGTTTTGGGTACAACACGAGTTTTTTTTATTTTGACAGTCACATGCACTTTATAAAAGTCACAC